>NC_086100.1:168157145-168457145 GCF_963921235.1 Mobula hypostoma
CTGGCCCTTCACCCCATCATATCCATGCTATCCATTACAATTAACCTCTTTAAGATATTAGGTTGGGAGCCATGCTATATCAACTACTGGTCTGGATGCTTCTTAAATGTCTCCTCACCCTCCTTAGTGTGTTCCAGATTCTAACCACCCTCTGTGTGAAAAAGTTCCCTCTCACATCCCCTTTGATGTGATCTTTCAAGATGGTGCCAATGGAGGGGGGGGGGGAATCTGCGCGCAGCTCTGATGGGACTCACCAAATATTCCCCTATAGGACAACTACAGCTGAAATCCAGTCACAGCCGTGGGTACTTCAGTAAGTATCACCATTATGATTAACACATCGTGCCGCACAGATATGGTGGTTCTGTCTCAGTTCCGCTCACCTGACCTAGCGATCAAATGTTGCCCTTTTTATCTGCCAAGGGAGTTTTCCACCATCATCCTGGTGGTGGTGTATATTCCACCTCAGGCCAATGTCAGGCAAGGCACTGGAGGAGCTGAGCACCGTATTCAAGAGGCACGAAACAATACACCTTGATGCCTTCCCTATCATTGTGGGCATTTCAACTAGACCAGCTTGAAGAAGTCTCTGAACAACTACCGCCAACATATCACCAGTGGAAGCAAAGAAGTCAATATATTTGGCCACTGTTATACCACCATCAAGAAGGCTTACCGTGATATCCCACGTCCACACTTTGGAAAGTCCGATCACCTGGCTGTACTTCTACTCTGAACATATAGGCAGAGACTAAAGACTGCAGCACCAGTGGTGAGGACCAAGAAGGTATGGTCAAGGGATGCAGAGGAGCGCTTACAGGACTGCATTGACTCAGTGGTCTGGACAGTAGTCAGGGATTGATCTTCGGATCTGAAGAATACACCAACTTCACCAAGACCTGTGGGATGACTGTGTGCCTTTGAGAACATACCAGACATGCCCAAACCAAAAGTCGTGAATAAAACAGGAGATTCATAGTCTTCTGAAGGCTCGACCTGTAGTATTCAAGGCTGCTGACTGAGAGCTATACAAGAAGTTCAGGAATGACCTATGGAAGGCTATTTTAAGAGCAAAAAAAACAATTCTGATTGAGCTTAGAGATGGAATCGGATATATGTCAGCTCTGGCGGGGTTTGCAGGCCATTACTTCCTACAGAGCAAAGTCTAACATTATGAATGGCTATGATGCTTCACTCCCAGATGCGTTCAATGCCTTTTATGCATGCATTGAAAGAGAGAATAAAACTACACCTGTACAAATTCCTACACACCTGGTGACCCTGTGATCTTTGTCTCGGAAGCTGATGTCAGAACATCTTTCAAGGGGGTGAACTCTTGCAAGGGGACAGACTCTCGTGGTGTACCTGGTAGGGCTCAGAATGCCTGTGCCAACCAACTGGCGAGAGTGTTCAAGGACATTTTTAATCTCACAGCTGTAGTCAGAGACTCCCACCTGCTTCAAAAGGGCGACAATCATACCAGAGCCCAAGAAGAACAGGGTGAGTTGCCTCAGTGACTATCACCCAGTGGCACTCACATCTACTACGATGAACTGCTTTGAGCGGTTGGCCATGGCTAGAATCAACTCCAAGGACCTGGACCCACTGCAACCACCTGGCCTTGGACCACGTGGACAATAGTAATACCTGTGTCAGGCTGCTGTTTATTAATTATGACTCAACTTTCAACACAATCGTACCCTCAGATCTAATCAACAAGCTCTAAACTATTGGTTCTCCATCGTGGCCACCAGCCTCCTGAGCATCGAGGACACCTTCATAAGGCGATGCCTCACATCATTAAGGACCTCCATCACCCAGGACATGCCCCCTTCTCATTGCAACCATCAAGGCTGAGGCATAGGAGCCTGAAGAAACACACTCAATGTTTCAGGAACAGCTTCTTCCCCTCTGTCATCAGAATTTTGAATGAACAATAAAACGCATGTACACTACCTCACTATTTTTCCACTCCCTTTGTATTACTTATTTAATTTAATTTTTATATATAATTCTTACTGTAATTTATAGATTTTTTTATTATTCTGTATTGCAATGTACTTCTGCTGCAAAATATCAAATTTCACGACATGCCAATGATATTAAACCTGATTCTGAACCTTTATCATCTTAAACCTATACCCTATTAAACACTTCCACCATGGGAAACATATTTTTGCTATCTCCCCCATCTATCCCCCTCATACTTCCATAAAATCAGGTAACCACCTCAACCTATTCTGCAGTAGGGGATACTAAACCCAGGTTACGTCCTCTTTTACAAAACATGAACTGCTACAGGTTGAGTAGCATCTGTGGAGGTAGAGGGATGGTGAGTCCCAGATTGAGGGGAAGTAGGGTAGATAATCAGTACAAAGAAGTGAGAGGAAGAGGGGAGGCAGAGGCTTGAAGGTGATAAGTAGAGCTAGATGAGGAGTAAAATAAAGCTTGGAGGGGAGAATAATCCCTGGACAAAAAGAGTGATGGGACAAGGCTCAGGAGGTTGTTGAGTCTGGGTGACAGTGAGGGCTGGGGGACTGGAACAGGTGAACATGGGTGGACCGGAGGGAGTTGGAAACTATCACGGGGAGTGGATTGTTGAGTCTGGGTGACAGTGAGGGCTGGGGGACTGGAACAGGTGAACATGGGTGGACTGGAGGGAGTTGGGAAGTATCATGGGGAGTGGATTGCTTGAAGGTGGAAAATTCAGTGCTCACACCATTGGGCTGTAGACTACCCAAGGAGAATATGAGGTGCTGTTACTACACTTTGAGCTTGGCCTCGCTGTGGCAGTAGAAAAGGCTGAGGACAGACAAGTTAATGTGGGAATAGGCAAGGGAGTTACAAACCCTTCCACCGACCTGCTCCTTCTGCTCATCATCTCCCTTGGCATCTGCTCCATCTATCACCTCCTGGTCCCTGCCTCACACCTCTATACTCTCAGTCCTGATGGTTTTGACTTGAAACATTGACGAGCCATTTTCCTCCTGTGCAACTTGCTGATTTCCTCCAGCACATTGTTGCTCCAGATTGCAGCATCTATGGTCTCTTGTGTCTCCTGTCTCTCCCTGTAATGAAAGTGCTCCAATCCAACCAACATCCCAGTGAATTTCCTCTGCACCCTCTCCAGTGCACTGTATCCTCGAAGCCCGAAGGTTGATGGGAAGTTCAGATCGAAGTCCAATGGCTGGAGATTGGGTCTGTGAATGTCTGCAAGTCTGTTGGAGAAACTGGGGCTCAGTGACTGTGAATCCACGAGTCCACTGGAGACTGGAGGCCGAAGATGGCCTGTCCTGGGGTTAGAGAACTCTGTGGGGGTGGGGGGGAAAGAACAGGGTTTTTATCGCTGTTGTTGCTTTGTTGTTTGGTGTGTGCTGTTTTGTTGTGTTCTGCGTAGTTCTGTCAAGCACTGCGAGCATGCTATGTTGCCGCAGGAATATGTGGTAACCCTTGCTGGCTGCCCTCAGCACATCCTTGGGTGCGTTGATTGTTAATGCAAGTGACACATATAACATGTGTGTCAAAATATACAGTGAAAAATGAATCTGAATCTGAATGTACATTTGACCAGAGCTGCTATTGAAAGTTTGCTAACTCTATAGGAAATTATTCAAGTTGCTGTACCTTCTCTCTGTCATACTCCACTTCTGTTTCCCTCACTAGGATGGGCGACACTTGCCAAGACCTTCTTGTATCACAGCCTTGTACCAATCACATTACTGGCTATCATTCAGACTCACTATGCCAGCTCTAGGCAAGGGAGTGACCCTGAATATTCTGCCACAGCAAGGCAACACACATACAGTACTTAAGGCTTGGCTTTCCATCTAGTTCAAACGTGTTAGAGCACAGATGTGTCAATGCCACATAAATCTCATTATTGATCAAAAACTGTAGTCTCAGGAGATAAATGTCTCATGGGTTTGGAAAACCTGGGCATCTGGTCAGTGGTCGGTGTGTAAGCACCACTGTCCCTGAGTGAGGGACTGAGGCACAGTTATCAGTGCTGGGCTATCAGTTGTAAACAATACTTTGTACTAACATCCTCCACTCAACAAGGAACTGTATTATAGGATTCTTCAATGTGAACAAACGTGAGTTTTCACAGCAAAAAAAAAACAAAGAAAACATGCACAGTCTCTTATTTATGTCCTTAAGCACCACACCGTTCTTTTGGAGCAGTAAGCAATCTGCTGGAGGAACTCAGCAGGTCGAGCAACATCTCAGTGGGGAAGGAATCATCAATGGTCACTGCATCTGACAGACACTGCTCAGTCCACTGAGATCTTCCAGACAGTTGTGTGTTGCCCCAAATTCCAACAGTCTCCAGGTCTCCTTAGGAGTTGGTTTGAACTTTTTGGCCTTAATTTGGAGTTGTCCTTTGGTCTTTTCATTAACACTTGGCAAAAGTGGACATTTTTACTCAGTGAAGTAAACTTTATTTGATGTGCCTCATCTTTTGATGTTGCAACTAAATCAAATCACTAATGATAACCGTGAGTCATTGGTTCAGCCTTTGTTCGTTCCAATGATGAAATCTTCATTCTCTGTCAAGTTCTTGTGAATACTGTCTTTAACCCCTTCCTACAAAGACTTTTGCTCCCTGGTCTCCTTCACAGTTGTCATGTCACTGACCAATAGATTGTACAAACCAGTGGGATTGGTCAGCGATCTCTGGAGAATGTTGAAGCTATGCACATTGTTTTCAAAGCAAAATTCTTCCCTGTTGACATGCAGTTTTATTGCTGAAAAGAAAGAAAAGCAATGTTCCAGCTAGGTTTTTGAGGTTTTTTTGTGTTTCTGTCAGTTGAATAAATATTTCATTTGCTGGGCAGCGCAGTGGTTTTGCCTCACAATACTAGTGACCCTAGATCAATCCTGGCCCCTGACACTGTCTATGTGGAGTGTGTCTTCCCTGTAACTGTCTAGGTTTCCATGGCTGCTCCTGTTTCCTCCCACATCCCAAAGACTTGAAGATTGGTAGATGTTTTGCCTCTGGTGAATGGGTAAATAGTAGAATATGGGAGTAGATGGGAATATGAAGAGAATAAAAAAGAAATGGGATTAGTGTAGGATTTGTGTAAATGGGTGGTTGATGATTGGTGAGGACTTTTTGGGTTGGAGGTTTAAAAAAAAGCTCTGGAGTTTTGGCACTTTTTGGTGGGCTACAATCAGTGTGGGGCCAATAAAATTAAGGGAAGTGTAAGAAGAGTGGCCATTGTTGGAGTGGGTAAGTGTTAGAATGGTCAGGCTTTAGCTTAAGAGCAAGAACAGATTTGAGCAAGCACAGGCGGAGGTTCTAAGTAAGTAAGTACGTAATTTTCTAGTAAGTTTTTTTTTCTTTGTTAGTACATAGCTAGTGCACTGAGAATGGGTCCAGAGGTAGTGCTATTTCTTTGTGTGAGATGTGTGAACTCCAGGAAACCACCAGGATCACTGATAACTACATCTGTACAATGTGCTCTGAGCAGCAGCTCCTTGGAGCCTGTGTTAAAGGAATGGAACAGCAGCTGGTTGACTTTCGGCTCATACAGGAAGATGAGGAGGTGAAAGATAGGAGCTACAGGGAGGTAGTCACTCCTGAATTGCAGGAGGCAGGTACCTGGGAGACTGTTAGGAGAGGGAAAGGGAATAAGCGGCCAGTGCAGATACCCCTGTGGCCGTTCCCTCAATAATATACCGCTTTGGATACTGTTGAGGGAATGACCTATCAGGGGAAGTCACAGCGACCTGGTCCCTGGCACTGAGTCTGGCTCTGTGGCTCAGAAGGGAACGGGGGAGGAGAGGAGTGTAGTAGTGATAGGGGATTCCATAGTTAAAAGAACATAAAGTAGATTCTGTGGATGTGAAGGGGACACACAGATGGCATACTGCCTCCCAAGTGCCAAGGACAGAGATGTCTCAGATCAGGTCCATGGAATTCTGAAGGGGGAGGGTGAGCAGCTGGAACTTATGGTACATATTGGTACCAACGACATAGGTAAGAAAAGGGAGGAGGTCCTGAAGAAAGAATATTAGGAGTTAGGCAGAAAGCTGAAAAACAGGATGCCCAGAGTAGTAATCTCTGGTATCCACATGCCAGTAAAGGTAAGAATAGGATGATTCTGCAGATGAACGTGTTGCTGAATAATTGGTGTAGGGGGCAAATAGCAGATTACTGGATTATTGGGATCTCTTTCGGGAAAGATATTACTTGTACCGAAAGGACGATTTACACCTGAACCTGGGGTTTGCTAGAGCAGTGGGGGAGGGTTTAAACTAATATGGGAGGGTGATGAGAACCAGAGTGATAGGGCTGAGGATGGGTCAGTTGGCAAACAATTTGATGCAAACACAAAATAATCTGCAGATGCTGTTGTGAAAGGAACACTCACAATGCGCTGGAGGAACTCAGCAGGTCAGTCAGCTCATTAAGAGTTTGAAGTGATTTGGTTTGTCACCTGCCACACTCGAAAACGTCTACAGATGTACCATGGAGAGCATTCTCACATGCTGCATCACCATCTGGTATGGGGAGGGGGTGGGTGGGGGCAAGGTGGCTACTGCACAGGATTTTAAGAAGCTACAGAAAGTTGTAAAATTAGTCGGCTCCATCTTGGGTATTAGCCTTCGTAGTGAGCAATTTGAAATACCTGGATGTTAATATCTGTGAGGATCTAACCTGGTCCCAACATATCGATGCAGCTATAAAGAAGGCAAGATAGTGGCTATATTTCATTAGGAGGTTGAAGAGATTTGGTTAGTCATCTAAAACACTCAAAAACTTCTATAGATGTACCAAGGAGAGCATTCTGACAGGCTGTGTCACCGTCTGGTTTGGAGGGGAGTGCTATTGCACAGCACTGAAAAAACCTACAGAAAATTGTAAAATTAATCAGCTCCATCTTGGGTACTAGCCTCCATTGTATCCAAGACATCTTTAGGAGCAGTGCCCCAGAAAGGCAGCATCCATTATTAAGGACCCTTATTATCTAGAACATGCCCACTTCTGAGTGTTACCATCAGGTAGGAGGTTCAGAAGCCTGAAGGCACACACTCAGCGATTCAGGAACAGCTTCTGCCATCCGATTTCTAAACGGACATTGAACCTATGAACACTACCTCATTTTTTTCTTTTTTTTTGCACTCTTTTGAATTTAACTATTTAATATACAAATATACACTTACTGTAATCGACTTATTTATTTATTTACTTACTTATTCTATACTTATGCACAATACTGCTGCTGCTAAGTTAACAAATTTCATGAGATATGCTGGTGATATTAAATCTAATTATGATTCTGAATACAGACTGAAAATATATTTAAATGCATGCAGTACACAGAATAAGTTTGCTTATCTTGTAACACACACACAAAATGCTGGAGGAACTCAGCAGGACAGGCAGCATCTATAGAAAAAAGTACAGTCCTGACAAAGGATCTTGGCCCGAAATATCAACTTTACTTTTTTCCTAGATGCGACCTGGCCTGCTGAGTTCCTCCAGCATTTTGTGTGTGTTGCTTGGATTTCCACATCTGCAGATTCTCTCTTGATTGTAGATGATCTTGTAGCACAGCTAGAGATTGGCAGGTATGATGCTATGGCCATCTATGCATCATGGCTGAAAGAAGCTCATAGTTGGGAGAGTAACGTAACATCCAAGGATACACATTGTATTGAAAGGACAGACAGGTAGGCAGAAGGGGGTGGAGTGGCTCTGTTGGTAACAAATATAATCAAATTGTTAGAAAGAGGTGACATAGGATTGGAAGATGTAGAATCATTGCTGGTAGAGTTAAGGAACTGTGAGGGTAATAAAACCCGATGGGAGTTACATAGAGGCCTCCAAATAGTAGTCAGAATGTCAGGATGCGTACTACAAATTACGATGGGAGAGGTGGTAATGGGGGAGAAAGAAATGGTGGATGAACTTAACAAGTATTTGCACCAGTTTTCACCGTGGAAGACACTAGCATAATGCCAGGAATGCAAGAGTGTCTTGGGGCAGAAGTGAGTGTCGTTGCTATTACAAAGATAATCACCAGGACCCGACGGACTACACCTCAAGGTTCTGAAAGAGGTAGTTGAATAGATTGTGGAAGTATTAAAGATCTCGCAAGAATCACTAGATTTTGGAATGTCTCCTGGGGACTGGAAATTGCAAATGTCACTCCACTCTTCGAGAAGTGGGGGGAGACAAGGCAGAAGAAAGAAAATTATAGACCAGTTAGCCTGATTTCAGTGGTTTGTAAGAGGATGGAGACTTTTATAAAGGATGAGGTTTCGGGACACCTGGAGACACATGATAAAAATGGAGATAAAAATCACCATGGTTTTCTGAAGGGGAAACATCACCTGACAAATCTGTTAGAATTATTTGAGGAAATAACAGGTAGGATAGAGAAAGTAGAGTCAGTGGATGTTGCTTACTTGGCTATAACATCGACTAACTGGCAGGAGGCAAAGAGTGGGAATAAAGGTGACCTTTTCTGGTTGGCTGCTGGTGACTAGAAGTGTGCCACAGGGGTTGGTGCTGGGACCACTTCTTTTCACATTATATGTCAATGATTTGGATGAAGGAATTGATGGCTTTGTGGCCAAGTTGGTAGACGATGCAAAGTTAGTTAGAGAGGCAGGTAGTGTTGAGGAACAGTGTGTCTGCAGAAGGACTTAGTTTGGGGGAAGGGGCAAAGAAATAGCAGGTGGAATATAATGTAGGGAAGTGCATGGTCATTCACTTTGGTGGAAGGAATAAAGGTGTGGACTATTTTCTGAACAGCAGGAAAATTCAAAAATCAGAGAAGGACCTGGGAGTCCTCGTGCAGGATTCCCTAAAGATTAACTTGCAGGTTGAGTTGGTGGTGAGGAAGGGAAATGTTAACATTCATTTTGAGAAGATTAGAATATAAATGCAAGGATGTAATGTTGTGGTTTTATAAGGCATTGGTCAGACTGCATTTGGAGTATTGTAAGCAGTTTTGGGCCCCTTATCTAAGAAAATAAGTGTTGGCATTGGTGAGGGTCCAGAGGAGGCTCACAAGAATGATACCAGGATTAAAATGGTTAATGTATGAGGAGCATTTGATGGCTCTGGGCTTGTACTCACTGGAGTTCAGAAGAATGAGGAGGGATCTCTTTGAAACCTACTGGATAGTGAAAGGCCTAGACAGAGTGGATGTAGAGAGGATATTTCCTGTAGTGGGTGGGTCTAGGACAAGAGGGCACAGCCTCAGAATTGCGGTACGTCCATTTAGAATGGAGATGAGGAAATTTTTCTTTAGCCAGAGAATGGTGAATCTGTGGAATTCATTGCCACAGGGCTGTGGAGGCCAAGTGTTTGGCTATATTTAAAATAAAAGTTGTTAGGTTCTTGATTAATCAGAGTGTCAAAGGTTACAGGGCGAAGGCACGAGAATGTGGTTGAGAGAGATAATAAATCAGCCATGGTGAAATAGTGGAGCAGACTCGATGGGCTGAATGGCCTAATTCTACTCCCATGTCTTATGGTCTTATCTCTCTATGACTCTATATTGAGCAGAAAACCTCCTGACTGTGATGATAAGTCAGTGATAATAAATCTGATTCTGATTCATCAGAAGCATTCTTTTCTCTTTCTCCCTCTCACTCTCTCTCTCCCTCTCTCTCTCTCTCACTCTCTCTCTCTCACTCTCACTCTCACTCTGTCTCTCTGCACAGATGAAGCCTCACCAGCTAAGTATACTAATCAAGAATTCTAAAGGAGTTGATGGTCCCAGTTTACGGATAGTGATTGAAGGCTGAAGACATCTCGAAGCTGTGCTGTGAAATTGTTAATCTCCATCTGAATCATTGCATTAGCCAGAGGGGCAGTGGCATAAGGACTCATCCAGACAAAGCTACCTAATACAAGCTGGTTGTGCACTCTGAATGACTCGGAAGCACCCAACGCAATTGTGAAATTTGGGTACACATGAGTAAGCTGAAGTGAGCCAGTACAGACTAGTCCATTAAAAAAATGCACTAAATAATATTTAGAGGATCAGATGTCATAACTACAAATTGGGACAGTCATATAAAACAATAAAACCTTAAGACCATAAGACATAGGAGCAGATGTCAATGGATCTGTGGTTGAGAGGGTGAACAGCTTTAAGTTCCTCGGCATAAACATCATCGAGGATCTCACGTGGTCTGTACATACCGGCTGTGTGGTGAAAAAGGCACAACAGTGCCTCCTTCACCTCAGACGGTTGAAGAAGTTTGGTATGGGTTCGCAAGTCCTTTCTATAGGGGCACAATTGAGAGCATCCTGACTGGCTGCATCACTGCCTGGTATGGGAACTGTACTTCCCTCAATCGTAGGACTCTGCAAAGAATGGTGCAGACAGCCCAGCACATCTGTAGATGTGAACTCCCACTATTCAGGACATTTACAAAGGTGTGTCAAAAGGGCCTGAAGGATCATTAGAGACCTGAGTCACCCCAACCACAAACTGTTCCAGCTGCTACCATCCAGGAAATGGTACCGCAGCATAAAAGCCAGGACCAACAGGCTCCAGGACAGCTTCTCCCACCAGGCCGTCAGACTGATTAATTCATGCTGAATCAACTGTATTTCTATGTTATATTGACTATCTTGTTGTACATAATATTTATTATAAATTACTATAATTGCACATTGCACATTTGAACGGAGACATAACATAAAGATTTTTACTCCTCATGTATATGGAGGATTTAAGTAATAAAATCAATTCCATTCAATTCAATCCAGAATTGGGCTATCTGGCCCATCAGGTCTTTGTCAATTCATCATGGCTGATCCATTTTTCCTCTCAGCCCCAATCTTTTGCCTTGTCCCTTTATCCCTTCATGCCCTGATCAATCAAGAATCTATCAACCTCTGCCTTAATTATATCTAAAGACTTGGCCTCCACAGCTGCCGGTGGCAAAGAGTTCCACAGATTCACCAGTCTCTGGCTAAAGAAATTCTTCCTCATCTCTGTTCTAAAAGTACACACCATTATACAGAGACCGTGCCATCTGGTCTTAGACTCTCCCACCATAGGAAACATCCTCTCCACATCCACTCTTTCAAGGCCTTTCACCATTTGATAGGTTTCAATGAGGTCACCCCTCATTCTTCTGAATTCCAGTGAATACAGACCCACAGCCATCAAACGCTCTTCAAGTGACAAGCCATTCAATCCTGGAATCATTTTCCTGAACCTCCTTTGAACCCTCTCCAGTTTCAGCTCATCCTTTCTAAGATGAGGGGCCCAAACCTGCTCATAATACTCCAAGTGAGGCCTCACCAGTGCATTATAAAGTCTCGACATTACATCCTTGCTTTTGTATTCTAGTCCTCTTGAAATGAATGCTAACATTGCATTTGCCTTCCTCACCACAGACTCAACCTACAAATTAACCTTTAGGGAATCCTACACAAGCACTCCCAAGTCACTTTGCACCTCAGTTTTTGTATTTCCTCGCCATTTAGAAAATAGTCAACCCTTTCATTTCTTCTACCAATGTGCATGACTGTACACTGTATTCCACCTGCCACTTCTTTGCCCATTCTCCTAATCTGTCTAAGTCCTTCTTTAGCCTCTCTACTTCCTCAAAACTACCTGCTCCTCCACTTATCTTCATATTGTCTCCAAACTTTGCAACAAAGCTATCAATTCCATCATCCAAATAATTGACATATAACACAAGAAGAATTGTTCCTAACACAGAACCATTTGGAAAACCACTAGTCACTGGCAGCCAACCAGAAAAGGCTCCCTTTATTCCCAATTTTTGCCTCCTGTCAGTCAGCCACTGCTCTATCCATGCTGGAATCATCCTTGTATTACCATGGGCTCATAGCTTGTTAAGTAGCCTCATGTGTGGCACTTTGTCAAAGGACTTCTGAAAATCGAAATACACAACACCAACTAATTCTGCTTTGTCCATCCTGCTGGTTATTTCTTCAAAGAATTCCAACAGATTTGTCAGGTGAGATTTTCCCTTGAGGAAACCATGCTGACTAAAGCCACATTCCAGTGGAGCAATTCTTCATTAGTAACATGCATTGGTTGATATTGACTGTTGCACATAATAAATCCCTCACCACATCAAGTGAAGAGGTGATTCTGACATTTAACCCGAGGGAAACGTGGGATCAGCTCACTTTATGCAATCATTGGGGAAATAATTAATAAAATTATATAATATACCATTTTAAATACACTCAGTGGTCACCTTCTTAGGCACCTCCTGTATCTAATAAAGTGGCCACGAAGAGTATGTTCATGTCCTCTGCAGTGTAGTCTATCTACTAAAGGGTTTGACATGGTGGTGCATTAGAAACTATTGTAAAGCATGGTTATTTGAGTTACTCCCAGCTCCCTGTCAGCTTGAACCAGTCTGGCCATTCTCCTCAGACATCCCTCATCAACAAGACATTTTTGCATTCATCAGATTTTTTTTTTGTTTTTTGCACGATTCTCTATAAACTCTCGAGACTGATGCGTGTGAAGGTCCCAGGAGATCAGCAGTTTCTGAGATCTCGTCCGACACCAACATTCATTTCATGGTTAAAGTCACTTAGATCATATTTCTTCCCTATTCTGATATTTGGTCTGAACAACAACTGAACCTCTTGATCATGTCTGTGTGCTTCTGTGCATAGAGTTGCGGCCACATGATTGGCTGGTTAGGTACTTGCATTAACGAGCAAGTGTACCAGGCATACCTATCTTATAGCAGGGAACATGAACACCATTTGCCCAAAGTCAGGCCCAGTGTGCACCAGCACAAGAAGCACTGGAGCGACTCAGTGGGTCAGTCCAGATGCAGGGTTTCAACCCAAATTGTGTGGAATGGGCTGCCGGCAACAGTGGTACAGACAGATACGATAGGGTCTTTAAGAGACTCCTGGACAGGTATATGGAGGTCAGAAAAATAGAGGGTTATGGGTAAGCCTAGGTAATTTCTCAGGTAAGGACATGCTTGGCACAGCTTTGTGGGCCGAAGGGCCTGTGTTGTGCTGCAGGTCTTCTAGGTTTGTATGTTTGACGATCCATTTCCTTCCACAGGTGCTGCCTGACCATTGAGATTCTCTGGTGCTTTTTGTGCTGTTCCAGATTTCCAGCATCTGCAACCTCTTGTGAATCCAGTCTGTGTCAGTCCTGTAGGAAACAGTTGGAATCACTTGGGTGACATGTGGGACTCGTCTACTGAGTGGGAGATCGTGGAGTGAGTTGGAGACAGTTCCTTCTGGACTTTAGGTGCAAGGTTTAAAAAGTGACTGGTATTTGTTGGGACTTGCCTGCCAAGCAGGAGAATACTTGGGTTATTAGTAACTTAGCAAGGGCCATTAAAAGGAAGTGAAGTGTAAGCAGAGTGGCCATTGCTGACTGGGCCAACGTCAGGCTTTGGCTCAAAAGGCTCCAGCAAGATCTAAGATCTGTCTTAGAGGCTAAAGGTGCTGAGTCATTTGGAATCATTTAGCTGATTGTTGAACTTCAGCTTAAGAAGCTAGAGCCAGCGGGTTAACAAGTGTAAGCAGGATGGTAGTTGAGGCAGTAAGATATGGGGTTGCAGGGTACCTAACAGTTTCCCTGATGACTACGTGCATCTGTGGGACGTGCACCCAACTTCAACTCCTGACTGACAAGATCAAGGAACTGGAACTAGAGCTGGAGCTGGATATATTCAGGGCCATCCAGGAGGCTAAAAACCTCATTGATGTAACTTTTACTGAGACGGTCAAACCAGAGCGCAGGCTTCAGATGGTAGATGGGTGACCACCAGGAGAAGTAAGGGGAGAAAGCAGTTAGTGCAGGGTTCCTCTGCGGGCATTCTCCTCAGCAACAAGTATGCCCTTTTGGATACTGCTGGGTCGGTGAGTATGATCTATCAGGGCACAGCAGCAGTAGCCAGATTAGTGGCATTGTGACTGGCCCTGAGGCTCAGCAGGAAAGGTTAAAGTCAGGTACACCGAAAAAGATTGGAGCCCCGATAGTTAAGGGGACAGGCAAGAGATTCTGCAGCTACAAAAGAGACACCAGGATGGTGCTACGGTCAAGGATGTCTCAGAGTGGCTGCAGAATATTCTCAAAAGAGAGGATGAGCTGAGAGAGGTAGTGGTGCACATTGACATCAATGACAAAGATAGAAAGGGGAAGAGGTCTTGCACTGTGACTATTGGGAGTTAGCGAAGAGGCGGAAGAGCAGGACCTCCACGGTAGTAATCTCTGGACCAATCCCTGTGCCATATGCTATTCAGGGCAGCAGTAGGATGATAGTACAGATGAATGAGTGGCTGAGGAAGTGATGCAGGGGTCAGGATGTCTGGATCGTTGTGATCTTTTCTGGGAAAGGTATAACCTGTACGAAAGGAATGGGTTACACCTGAACCCAAAGGGGACCAATATCCTTGCAGGCAGGGTTGTGAGAGCTTTTGGGAAGGCTTTAAACTAATTTGGCAGGGGGATGGGAACCAGATTGACAGGGCTAAGGATGGGGCAGTTGGTATACAAATCAACGCAGTGCGTAGTGAGAACAACAACCTGAGTCTCAACATGGATAAGACAAAAGAGGTGGTTGTGGTCTTCAGGAAGACACAGTTTGACCACTCTCCACTGCACATCAATGGCTCTGTCGTGGAGAGAATGAAGGCAGAAAGTTCCTTGGTGTGCAGATGATGGATGCTCTAATCTGGACCCACAAAACCTCCTCACTAGTCAAGAAGACACACAAGGGGCCACACTTTCTGAGGTGATCGAGGTGTGCAAGCTTCCCTGTCTCCATTCTAACAACTTTCTACAGGAGCACCATCGAGGGTGTCTGACTGCATCATTGTGTGGTATGGAAACTGCAAGGCATCAGACTGCAGGACCCTACAGAGGACAGTAAAAACTGCTGAGAGGATCATCAGGGTCTTCCTTCCCCCATTTGTGACATTTACCGGGAGCGATGCAGACAAAGCATTGTTGAGGATCCCTGTGGCCCATCACACAATCTCTTTGACCCACTGCCATCTGGAAGGAGGTTCAGAAGCAGCAGGACGAGGACTACCAGACTGTGTAACAGCTTCTTCCCTCAGGATGTGAGATTAATAAATATCCTGTCACTAGGGCAGCAAGCTGTTTACTGTTTACCTGTGCTTACTACATGCACTTCGAATTATATTTTGTTTACATATTTATCATATGATATTCTGGTTTCTGTGCTGTGCGTGATATATGTTGAGTGGGTGTATCGTGGTCTGGAGGAACATTGTTTCATTTAGTTGTATATACTGTATGTGCAGTCAGATGACAATAACCTTGAACTTGAACTAGTGAGACTGTGAGAAAGGACAGGCAGATGATAGGGCAAAATTGCTGTCAGTGGAATGAGTTGAAGCGTAACATGGGCCAAAATTGAAAAGGGTTATAAATACAGAAACGTAAGTGTTATATTTGAATGCACACAACATACAGAAAAAGGTAGATTACCTTGTAGTGCAGTTAGAGATTGGCAGGTATAACGTTGTGAGCATCACGGGGTTGTGGCTAAAAGAAGATCATAGTTGGGGGCTTAACTTCCAAGGATACACATTGTATCAAAAGGACAGGCAGGTAGGCAGAGGGGTGGGGTGGCTCTATTGGTAAAGAATTAAATCACATCCTTAGAAAGAGGTGACAGGGATTGGAAGATGCAGAATCCTTGTGAGTAGAGTTATGAAACTGCAAGGGTAAAAGATGCTGATGGGTTATATACAGGCCTTCAAACAGTAGCCAGGATGTGGAATATAAATTACAACAGGAGATAGAAAAGGCATATAAAAAGGGCAATGTTATGATATCAAAGGATTTCAATATGCAGATAGATTGGGAAAATTAGTTTGGTGCTGGATCCCAAGAGAGGGACTTTGTAGAATGCCTACAAGTTGGCTTTTTAGAGCAGCTTGTAGTTGAGACATTAGACGAAAGGCAATTCTGAATTGGGTGTTGTATAATGAACCAGGTTTTATTAGAGAGCTTAAGGTAAAGGAACACTTAGGAGGCAGTGATCATATGATAGAATTCACCCGGCAGTTTGAGAGGGAGATAAAGTCAGATGTATCAGCACAACAGTGGAGTAAAGGGAATTACACAAGCACGAGAGAGGAATCGGAAGGGGGCACTAGCAGGGATGATGGCAGAAATGTAATGGCTGGAGTTTCTGGAGTCAATTCATCCTAAAGATGAAGAAGTATTCTAAAGGGAGGATGAGGCAAACATGACTGACAAGAGGCATCAAAGATAGCATAAAAGCAAAGGAGACAGCATACAAGATAGCAAAAAAATTAGTAGGAAGTTAAAGGATTGGGAAGCTTTTAAAAACCGATAGAAGGCAACTAAAAGCCATAAGGAGAGAGGAGAAGAAATATGAAGATCAGCTAATAATCTAAAAGAGGATATCAAAAGTTTCTTTTCAGATATATAAAGAGTAAAAGAGAGTTGAGAGTAGATATTGGACCACTGGAAAATTACACTGGAGAGGTAGTAATGGGGGACAAAGAAATGGCAGATAAACTTATTAAGTATATGGTGTCACTCCTCACTGTGGAAGACACTAGCAATATGCCAGAAATTTGAGAGTGTCAGGGAGCAGAAGTGAGTCTAGTTGCTTAAAGCAAATTTTACTATCAAAGCAAATTTTACTCTCAAAGTAGATACATATCACCATATACAACACTGAGATTCATTTTCTGGTAGGCTTACTCAGCAAATCTACAGTATAGTTACTATAACAGGGTCAATGAAAGGTCAACCAGAGTGCAGAAGACAACAAACTGTGTCAATGCAAATATAAATAAATAGCAATAAATAATGAGAACAAGAGATAAGACCATAAGACCATAAGACAAAGGAGCAGAAGTCGGCCATTCGGCCCATCGAGTCTGCTCCACCATTTTATCACGAGCTGATCCATTCTCCCATTTAGTCTCACTCCCCTGCCTTCTCACCATAACCTTTGATGCCCTGGCTACTCAGATACCGATCAATCTCTGCCTTAAATACACCCAATGACTTGGCCTCCAACTGCTGCCCGTGGCAACAAGGAAATTTCGGAGGATCTGGGCCTGTACTCCCTGGAGTATAGAAGAATGAGGGGGCATTTCATTTAAACCTTCTGACTATTGAAAGGTCTGGATGTAGTGGATGTGGAGAGGATGTTTCCTACATGAGTATGACGGGACCAGAGAGTATAACCTCACAATATAGGGATGCCCATTTAGAACTGAGATGAGGAGGAATTACTTTAGTCAGAGGGTGGTGAAACTGTGGAATTCATTGCCACGGACGGCTGTGGAGGCCAAGATATTGAATATATTTAAAGCAAAGGTTTATAGGTTCTTGATTAGTCAGGGTGTCAAAGGTCACAGGGAGAAGGTGGGAGAATGTTGGTGCTTCCAAGATGCCATCAAGAAGGTGACTCAGGTGAGCAGCTCAGATGGAAACCATCAAAACTCCGGTTTCAGGCTGTTACAGCTGAGAACCACAACTACATCTAAGGTCTGGACAATCAGTAACATCACGTTAAGGCAATTAAAAAATCTATCACTACTTAGAGTCGCCGGAACTTGAACGGGCTCTGGCCGGTAGTGTAGTTCCCTTTAAGACAATGGTTAGAGGATGACATGCTGGTTTAAAAGTTCATCTGAGGAAACATGGCTTTAGACTCCCAAGACTGACCATCTTGCTGACAAATGTACAGTCTCTGGTAAATAAAACTGAAGATCTCAGAGCTAGAGTACTGTACCAGAGGGACATTAAAACCTGTTGTGTTTTTTTGTTTCTTGGTTAACCCCCTGCATTCTGATGCACTGATACTGCTTGGTGGGTTAACAATACACCACTAAGATAGGACTGCTGAGTCTTTCAAAGGCAGAGGAGGTAGAGTATGCTTATGATCAACTCGTTGTGGTACACAGGTATGGCGGTTGTGTCCCAGTACTGTTCACCAGACCTGGAACAGGTCACAGTCAAGTGTTGTCCATTTTATCTGCCGTAGGAGATTTCTGCAGTCATCCTGATAGCAGTGTACATCCCACCTCAGGCCAGTGTAAGCCAGGCTCTAGACGAACAGAGCGATGTAATCAACGGGCACATCCTGATGCCTTCCCCATCATTTTGGGGTATTTTAACCAGGCCTACTTGAAAAAGTCTTTAAATAATTATTACCAACAAATCACTTGTAGTATCCGAGGAGCCAACACACTGGACCGCTGTTACACCACCACCAACAGTGCTTACCGTGATCTCCCGCACCCACACGTTGGAAAATCTGATCACCTGGCTGTACTTCCACTCCCTGAGTATAGGCAGAGATGGAAGACTGCAGCACCAGTAGTGAGGACCAAGAAGGTATGGACAACAGAGGCACAGGAGGACTTACAGGACTGCTTTGAATTGGTGGACTGGACTGTATTCAGGGATTCATCTTCAAGACTGAATGAGTACACCATAACTGTAACTGACTTCACTAAAACCTGTGTGGATGAGTGTGTGCCTACGGAACAGTTATTACCCCTCAACCATCAGGGTTGAGGGTTAAACCGGTGGGCAGAAGTTCACTCAACTTCACTCCCTCCCTCACTGAACTGTTTCCACAACTTATGGACTCACTTTCAAGGACTCTTTATCTCACGTTCTCAATACTTATTGCTTAATTTTTATTATTTTATTTTGTATTTGCACAGTTTGTTGTCTTTTGCACATTTTGGCTGTTTGTCCATCCTGCTGGGTGTGGTCTTTCAATGATTCTATTGTGTTTCTTAGATATACTGTCCATGCTTGCAAGAAAACAAATCTTAGGATTGTAAATGGTATCATATATGTACTTCCCTAATAAATTTACTTTGAATCTTGAACTCTTAGAACCACAGAACCATAGAACATTACAGCACAGAAACAGGCCTTTTGGCCCTTCTTGGCTGTGCCGAACCATTTTCCTGCCTAGTCCCACTGACCTGCACCTGGACCATATCCCTCCATACATCTCTCATCTATGTACCTGTCCAAGTTTTTCTTAAAATGTTAAAAGTGAGCCCACATTTACTACTTCATTCCACAGCTCATTCCACACTCCCACCACTCTCTGTGTGAAGAAGCCCCCCTAATGTTCTCTTTAAACTTTTCCCCCTTCAACCTTAACTCATGTCCTCTGGTTTTTTTCTCCCCTTGCCTCAGTGGAAAAAGCCTGCTTGTATTCACTCTATCTATACTCATTATAATTTTATATACCTCTATCAAATCTCCCCCAATTCTTCTACGCTCCAGGGAATAAAGTCCTAACCTATTCAACCTTTCTCTGTAACTCAGTTTCTCAAGTCCCGGCAACATCCTTGTAAACCTTCTCTGCACTCTTTCAACCTTATTAATATCCTTCCTGTAATTTGGTGACCAAAACTGCACAAAATACTCCAAATTACTCCAAATTCGGCCTCACCAATGCCTTATACAACCTCATCATAACATTCCAACTCTTATACACAATACTTTGATTTATAAAGGCCAATGTACCAAAAGCTCTCTTTATGGACCCTATCTACCTGTGACGCCACTTTTAGGAAATTTTGTATCTGTATTCCCAGATCCCTCTGTTCTACTGCACTCCTCAGTGCCCTACCATTTACCTTGTATGTTCTACCTTGGTTTGTCCTTCCAAAGTGCAATACCTCACACTTGACTGTATTAAACTCCATCTGCCTGTCATGGTCCAGTCCATGAAGTCTGCGTTCCGCTTCATGGTCCGGTCCGTGGACTCTGGACTCAGGATCTTCCAGCTGTCCCTTGTATCAGTTGGGCTTAATCATAGGCACTTGAAGCTCGTCTTGGGGCTGGGAATGTAAGTGGCTCTGGGTTTGAGTGTGGTTGCTAGTTTGTCTTGTCAGTATCGCATCCTCACCTCTGTGAGGTAAGTCAGGCTGCCTTTGCCATTACCTTGCAGTTGAATCTGTCCTTTCCTGTCCTTGCCTCCATTGGGTAAGCCAGGCCGTCTTTGCCGTTACCCTGAGGCTGGATTGTTCCCATCAAAACTCCCTGTCTGAATCCCTTCTCTGCCCCTTCCTCCTAAAGTCTTGCCCTGCAACCTTTGCCTGAAGACTTGCCAGCAACCTCGCCTATTCTTGCCGTCAAGTCCTGCCACTGGAGCAAGACTGGAGTCTTGCTGTGTCTAGATAGGAACCGTCTTTCGTTGTTTGGAACTGTCTCTGTGTCCACGCCTTCACTAGGTAGGTCTGGCCGTTTGCCGCTACCTAGCATTGGAAATCGTCTCTGTGTCCACACCTGTGCTAGGTAGGTCTGGCCGTTTGCTGCTACCTAGTGTTGGAACTGCCTCTGTGTCCATGCCTTTGCTAGGTAGGTCCGGCCGTTTGCCGCTACCTAGTGTTGAGAACCGTCTCTGTGTCCACACCTGCGCTAGGTAGGGCCGGCAGTTTGCCGCTACCTAGTGTTGGGAACCATCTCGTGGTGTTCAGCATTCTGTGTAGAGCTCCGGCCCCAAGTCCTGTTCCCAAGGAGGGGTCCTGGCTCTGTGTTCCATGTCCCTGTGTTCCTGTCTCTCAAGTCCTAGTCTCTGTGTTCCCATGCTCTAGGCCAAGGCTCTGTGTCTCTGTCCTCCCCAAGACCAAGGCTCTGTGTTCTGCATTCCTGTCGTCCCAAGTCCAAGGTTCCAAGGTTCCTGTCATCCTAAGTCCAAGGCTCGGCTGTTCCTGAGTACCAAGTCAAGGCTTCATGTTCTTGTCCTGTCCATGTGCTTCATCCTGTACTGGAGTTCCTTCGTCTTGCCCAGAAGTCTCTCGTTCTGTCCTGTAGCCTCGCCTAGTCCTGTCTCCCAAGACCACATCATGTCTTCACCTAGTTCCAGAGTCCGAGCCCAAGTCAAGACCCAGGTTCTGGGTCCATGTCCATTCTCTGGCTTGGAGTCTGAACCCAAGCCTCCTCATGTCCTCGCCTAGTTCCGGGATCCGAGCCCGAGTCAAGACCCAGGTTCTGGGTCCTTGTCCAGTCTCTGGCCCGGAGTCCAAGCCCAGGCTCCTAGTTCCCAGTTCCTTGTCCTGGTTCCGCTTGCCTAGCCAATGTCCTAGCCCAAGTCTGTGTTCTTGTCCCAGCTCTCTAGTCAAGTCCTGTTCCTAGTACTTCAGTGTATGTGTCTTGCATTTGGGTCTGCTCCCAGTGCCCCACATTATGACACTGCTATTTTTCAGCCCATTTTTCCAGCTGGTCCAAATCCCTCTGCAAGCTCTGAAAACCTTCCTCACTGTCCACAGCACCACCAATCTTTGTATCATCAGCAAATTTGCTGATCCAGTTTACCACATTATCATCCAGATCATTGATATAGATGACAAATAACAATGGACCCAGCATGGATCCCTCTGGCACACCACGAGTCACAGGCCTCCACTCTGAGAAGCAATCCTCCACTACCACTCTCTGGTTTCTTCCATTGAGCCAATGTCTAATCCAATTTACTTCCTCTCCATGTATACCTAGCAACTGAATCTTCCTAATTAACCTCCCATGCGGGACCTTGTCAAAGGTCTTACTGAAGTCCATGTAGACAACATCCACTGCCTTCCCTTCATCCACTTTCCTGGTAACCTCCTTGAAAAACTCTAACAGCTTTGTTAGACGTGACATATTATGCACAAAGCCACGTTGACTCTCCCTAATAAGTCCCTGTCTATCCAAATACTTGTAGATTCTATTCTTAGTACCCCTTCCAATAATTTACCTACTACCGACGTCAAACTTACCAGCCTATAATTTCCCGGATTACTTTTAGAGCCTTTTTTAAACAACGGAACAACATGAGCTATCCTCCAATCCTTCGGCACCTCACCGGTAGATACCGACATTTTAAATATATCTGTCAGGGCCCCTGTAATTTCAACACTAGTCTCCTTCAAGGTCCGAGGGAATACCCTGTCAAGTCCTGGGGATTTATCTACTCTGATTTGCCTCAAGATAGCAAGCACCTCCTCCTCTTCAATCTGTATAGGTTCCATGACCTCACTACTTGTTTGCCTTATTTCCATTGACTCCATGCCAGTTTCCTTAGACGCAAAAAACCCATTTAAGATCTCCCCCATTTCTTTTGGTTCCATACATAGCCAACCAGTCTGATCTCCAAGAGGACCAATTTTATCCCTTACTATCTTTTTGCTCTTAATATACTTGTAGAAGCTCTTTGGATTATCCATCACCTTGACTGCCAAAGCAACCTCATGTTTTCCTTTAGCCCTCCTGATTTCTTACTTAAGTTTTATTTGCACTTTTTATACTCCTCAAGCACCTTATTTGCTCCCTGTTTCCTATACATGTCATACATCTCTCTCTTCTTCTTTATCAGAGTTCCAATATCCCTTGAGTACCAAGGTTCCTTATTCTTATTCACCTTGTCTTCAGGAGGGGAGGAGAAGATGGCGGCGTGACGCAGCATGCGCGGCCGCTCTAAAATGATATCGTATTTGTAAGTAGGTACCGTGCACAATCCTGATTTGAAGGAGACAGACGTGAGAAGCTCGGAGGAACATCTGGAGAAACTTCTAAAATGCCCGCTTTGCTGCTGCTGCTACTGTGCGATCGAGAATCTCCGAAGGGGAAGGCCCCAAATCTTTGGCTTTGCCTATTGCCTGTTGCCAGAGCTGGGGTCAAAGCACTCAGCAGAGATGGTGCTCGGTGCTCAATGTCGGAGGGCTGGTCGGAGACTCAAAGTTTTCGGACGGACTCAAGAGTCGGCTGTGGTCGGGTGCTTCCAGGATGCTGCATCGGCAAGTTTGCTGTGCTGGAAGCTCATGGCAGGAAGAGTTTTTCTTCCTTCTACCGTCTGCGTGAGATGATGGGACTTTCGAGAGACTTTGAGACTTTTTTTTACCATGCCCATGGTCTGTTCTTTATCAAATTTCGTTATTGCTTTGCACTGTTGTAACTATATGTTATAATTATGTGGTTTTTGTCAGTTTTTCAGTCTTGGTTTGTCTTGTGTTTCTGTGATATCATTCTGGAGGAACATTGTATCATTTCTTAATGCATGCATTATTAAATGACAATAAAAGAGGACGGCGTGTCCTCATAATCTAATCTAATCTAATCCTGACTGGAACATACAAACTCTGCACTCTCAAAATTTCTCCTTTGAAGGCCTCCCACTTACCAATCACATCCTTGCCAGAGAACAACCTGTCCCAATCCACGCTTTTAGATCCTTTCTTATTTCTTCAAATTTGGCCTTTTTCCAGTTTAGAACCTCAACCCGAGGACCAGATCTATCTTTATCCATGATCATGTTGAAACTGGGCTGTAAAGGTCATGTCGATCGTGCTGCTGTTCTTCCTAAATCCACACTGCGATTCAGGCAGCATTGACTCGGTGATGTTGCTAATGAGTCTCTGAAACATCACCTTAGCCAGGACCTTTCCAGCAACAGAAAGGAGTGATATGCCCCAACTATTGCCGCACATGGCCTTATCACCCTTGTTCTTATAAATGATAACGATGTTTGTATTTCTCCATTGCTGTGGGATGTTCTCATCAGTCCAGGCCTTGGTGATGTACTGGTAGAGGGTGTGCATACACATGTATGCTCCAGAATGGAGTACCAGCATCCCACCCACTCTACCTGCCTTCACTGTTGGTGATGAGAAGCTGTCAGTAGTGCCATCTTTCAAATATCTGGGGAGCATTCTCTCCGAGGATAGCGACATTAACAACAACATCCAGAGCCGCATTAAACAGGCATCAGCTGCCTTTGGGAGACTTCGGCGTGGAGTCTTTCAGAACAGGAGCCTTCGTCCCTCCACAAAGGTCGCCGTATACCAAACGGTATGTGTCACCACCCTCCTTTATAGCTGTGAAGCTTGGGTAACCTACAGCCATCATATCAAGTCCTTGGAGCGCTTCCACATAAGCTGCTTCCAGCGCATCCTGGGAATTACCTGGCGTGAGCGGGTGCCTCACACTGAAATACTTGTAAAGACCAACTGCAGGAGTATTGAGGCCATGACCACCCAGTGTCAGCTGCAGTGGCTGGGGCACGTGATAAGGATGCCCCCATGTCGGTTACCCCGCAGAGTGTTATACGGCCAGCTACATCATGGTCGACGCTCAGCTGGAGGGCCGAAGAAGCGCTATGAGGATCAGATGAAGAATGCTTTAAGGAAGTGTAAGACACAAGGACCTGGAGGAGGTTGCTGCTGACCGTACCACTTGATGACAGCTATGTAGGGACGGGGTTCATATTCTGGATTTGGAAAGAACAACCAGAAGACAGGAGAAGAGAGCCAGGAGAAATACAGCCATGGTTGCCACCACTACCACCACCACTACTACATATCATGTCCCACCTGCAATAGAGCTTGTGGGTCCAGGATAGGACTGTATAGTCATCAAAGATCTCACTGTTAAAGGAGTGGACGTTGTCATTGGATTTCAATGGACAACCGAAGAGAGAGAAGTTGAAACTAATGGTCTTATGATCACTGGAACCAAAGTGTTCCCCTACACACACTTCCATTACCTGTCCAAACTCGTTTCCTAATAGGAGATCTAATATTGCATCCTCTCTAGTTGGTACCTCTATATATTGATTTAGAAAACTTTCCTGAACACATTTTACAAACTCTAACCTGTCTAGACCTTTAACAGTATGGGAATCCCAATTAATATGTGGAAAATTAAATCCCCTACTATTACAACTTTATGTTTCCTGCTGTTGTCTGCTATCTCTCTGCAGATTTGCTCCTCCAATTCTCGCTGACTATTGGGTGGTCTATCATACAACCCCATTAATGTAGTCATACCTTTCCTGTTTCTCAGCTCCACCCATATGGCCTCGGTAGGCAAGCCCTCTAATCTGTCCTGCCTGAGCACTGCTGTAACATTTTCCCTGAACCATTAACCATTTCACTCCAAAACTCCACAGAGATGACACTGGAGATTAGTTCAAGTTCAGGGTCAAATGGAGCTGTGAGACTTATCACTCTTTATCAACTTGTTGACTGGAAATAGTATATTGTGTCTTTTATTGAATATTTAGCCCAGTATTTCTGCCACAATCTGTCAAGGGAGGAGAGCTCTGCGTCTACTGTAGAACAATGAGAGGAGATGGTTTCAGTAAGAAGGATGAGTACAGACCCACTGCAAGGATTTCCTAACACTCTGCACATCCTGTGTGCTTGTGAAAGCACGCATCTGCAGCTATCCCGAGGACTGGGCGTTGCACCTGAATGTGTGGTTGCACATGAGAGGGATCCTTTCACCTACTAAAGAGGAGGTTTTCCACCGTGTGTCGATGGGATAAACTTGGGCTACTTTCACAGGCTGATAGAAGTTTCTAAAATTATGAGAGCTACAAATAGAGCCCTTTTCCCCCAGTGTGAAAATACTGCAGGGAATGCACTTAAGGTGAGAGAGGGAGAAGGCAATACCTCAAAAAGACATCATCCATCGTTAAGGACCCCGATCACCCAGGACATGTCCTCTTCTCATTGCTAACACCAAGGGGAAGGTACAGGTGCCTAAGGCCACACACTCAACGTTTAAATAACAGCTTCTTCACCACTGGCATCAGATCTCTGAATATTTAACTCATTGTGACTTATGTTTTTTTTATGTATTGCACTGTACTGCTGCTGCAAACCAACAAATTTCACGACATATCCCATCCCAATGATATTAAACCTGATTCAAATACTGATTCTGATTCTGGAAAGCTTAAGAGATTTATAAGGCAAGTTTTTAACATCGATTTGTAGCTGCTTGGAACATGCTATCAGGGGAAGTGGTGAAAACAGATATAGTAATGGAGTTTGAGAAGCACATGAGAGCACAGAATGGAAAGATATAGACCATGTGCAGACAGCTGGGATTGGCATCAAGGTTGGCACATACACTTTGGGCCAAAAGCCTGTAATATTCAGGCTATTCAGGCATAGCTTAGGACGATGGCGTCTAACGGCGATTCCTTTGCTTGCATCTTCAGAAGCAGCTCTATTTCTATCTTTAATATCTCTTTTTTTCCTTTTCAGGGTTCTTTTGAAGACCCTGACCTGGAGTTACATGCTTACATCGATTCTCTGCGGGAATGGGAGCCACTCTCAGGGCCTCACGACTGGCCGTTTTTCGATATGCCAAGGACGCGGCCTAGAAGATTAGCGTGCCTTCAGGGTGCCGGATTTTCGTGGCTTTGGAGGTGGGCGGATTCAAGGTGGGTGCTGTCGCAGAAAACTGGTGTGTCGTGGGAGTACACGGAAGATCGAAAGCAGCGAGCTGGCAGCTGGGTGTGTGCACGGAGACCTGAGATCTTTGGGCACAGAGCTCAGAAAAAGCGACGCAACAGAATTTTAACACCATAAATCGGTGAGTTGTTTTGTTATGTCTCCCCTCTCGCTGTGAAATGGGGACAACTCTCTTTCCCATATTAGGGAGAAAGAGAGCCTGTGGAATGTCCAATTATTGGGTGAACAAGTAGGCTGTGGGGTACTACAAGTCTCTGTCTTTAATGATGCTTTGCTGCATGCTTGAGGGCTTGGTGGAGGGTGCAGGTGCTTTTTTGCTGGTGGGGGAGGGGGGTCGTCACTCTGCTGCTGCTTGTGCATGGGAGGGGGAGCTGGGGGGGCTTTGGGTTCTAACGTTTAACTGTCATTCATTCTTTGGGGTATTCCTTTGTTTTCATGGATGCTGGCAAAGAAAAAGAATTTCAGGATGTATATTGTATACATTTCTCTGACATTAAGTTGAACCCACTGAACCTATTCCATGTTCTACGTTCAATGATCACGATAGCAGAACATGATATTGAGAACTGTCTGGAGAACGGACTAGGTTTCTTTGATTAAATAGGGAGACACTGTTCTCACGGCTGCTCAGCCCGCTGAGTTGTTCCATATTCCAGCATTTGCGGTCTCTTGTGTCCCCAGACACTGGTCTCATTGTAAGAATAAGCAGGTCAAGATAAAGGATCAAAATAAAAACACACATTGGGGAAAAATGGGGAAATATGTTTCTGCAGTGAGTTTGTGGCCTGGATTGTGTTGCTGAAAAGAAAGTGGGAGAAGATTCAACTGAAACTTTCCAGCTTTTCATGGGGATTAGGATAAATGCTAGCAGGCGGGATCCCAAGGAGTGGGACCATTGGAAGTCTCTTCCAAGTGCTGGCATAGATGTGATGGGCTGAATGTCCCTCCGTGCTGGATGACCCTGTGAAGTTCAGGTAGAACCCCACAACATTTCTATCACCATTTCCATCATTCACTTCATGAATCCGGTGAGTCTCTTCTGCACACTCTCCAAAGCCTTCTCATTGGAATTAGAATTGGTTTACTGTTGTCACAAACACTGAGATACAGTGAAAGGCTTGTCTTGCATGTTGTTCAAACAGACCAAAATCATTACACAGTACATTGATCAGCTTTTTAAAGGATTAGTTTTAGCTATATTTGTCGTAGGTACATCAAAACATATAATGAAATGCTTCGTTTGTGTCAAGTCAAATCAGTGAGGATTGTGCTGGGCAGCCCGCAAGTGTCACCATGCTTCCGGCGTCAATACTTACACCCACAGCTCACTGACCATATGTCTTTGGAATGCAGGAGGCAACCTGAGCATCTAGAGGAAATCCATGTGGTCACAGGGAGGACGTACAAACCCCTTACAGGCACTGTGGGAATTGAACCCCAGCTGGCACAGTAAAGCATTGCGCTGGTCACTACACCACCATGCCACCCCATGGTAGAACAAGGTAAAATGATATCAATGCTGAATAAAGTGTAGTTCAGGTAAACAGTAAGGGTGCAAGACCATGAGGTTCAAAATGAGGTTCTCGCTGCAATTCAGAAGGATGGGGGGGTTCCCATTGAAACCTTTCAAATGTTGAAAGGCCTAGACTGAGTAGATGTGGAAAGGATATTTCCCATGGTGAGAGAGTCTAGAACAAGAGGGCACAGCCTCAAGATAGAGGGGCGCCCTTTCAAAACAGAGATGCTGAGAAATTTCTTTAGCCAAAGGGTGGTGAACTTGTGGAATTTGTTGCCACATGCAGCTGTGTAGGCCAGGTCGTTGGGTGTATTTATGGTCTTATGGTCTAAAATAAAATTTATTATCAGAGTACATACACGTCACCACATACAACCTTGAGATTCTGTTTCCTGTGGGCATACATAGCAAATCTATAGAATAGTAACTGTAAACAGGATCAATGAACAACAAACTGTGCAAATACAAATATAAATAAATAGCAATAAATAATGAGCATGAAATAACAAGATAAAGAGTCCTTAAAGTGAGGCCATTGGTTGTGGGAACACCAGAAATAGAATGAGTGTAGTTATCCCCTTTTGCTCAAGAGCCTGATGGTTGAGGGGTAGAAACTGTTCTTGAACCTGGTGCTGCGAGTCCTGAGGCTCTTGTACCTTCTGCCCGATGGCAGCAGCGAGAAAAGTGCATGGCCGTGATTGTGAGATTAAGTAAGTCCATCCTATCGTACTTTTCAACTTACTGTACATCTTCCCTATAGTGTGGTCCAGAATTGGTCTCAGTGCTCCAGCTGTTGTTGAACCAATGCTTCTGAAAAGATCACCATGACTTGCATGTTCTTGTACTCTGTCCCTCTGTATAAATCCAGGCATCCCTTCTGCTTTGTTAAGTCAGATGCTTTTGATAAATTATACACACATAGCACTAGCGCTCAGTAGTCCTGATGTTTTCAGAAGCAATATACTTTATACTTTATTGTTGCCAAACAATTGATACTAGAACGTACAATCATCACAGCAATATTTGATTCTGCGTTTCCCGCTCCCTGGATTACAAATATTAAATATTAAAAATAGTAAAAATTAGTAAATATTAAAAATTTAAATTATAAATCATAAATAGAAAATAGAAAAATGGAAAGTAAGGTAGTGCAAAAAAACCGAGAGGCAGGTCCAGATATTTGGAGGGTACGGCCCAGATCCGGGTCAGGATCCGTTTAGCAGTCTTATCACAATTGGAAAGAAGCTGTTCCCAAATCTGGCCGTACGAGTCTTCAAGCTCCTAAGCCTTCTCCCGGAGGGAAGAGGGCTGAAAAGTGTGTTGGCTGGGTGGGTTGTGTCCCTGATTATCCTGGCAGCACTGCTCCGACAGCGTGCGGTGTAAAGTGAGTCCAAGGTCGGAAGATTGGTTTGTGTGATGTGCTGTGCCATGTTCACGATCTTCTGCAGCTTCTTTCAGTCTTGGACAGGACAACTTCCATACCAGGTTGTGATGCACCCTAGAAGAATGCTTTCTACGTTGTGTCTATAAAAATTAGTGAGAGTTTTAGGGAACAGGCCAAACTTCTTTAGGTTTCTCAGGAAGTAAAGGCACTGGTGGGCCTTCTTGGCAGTGAACTCTGCTTGGTTGGATCAAGTCAGGTCATTTGTGATATTGACCCCGAGGAACTTAAATATGAACTCTTTAGTTTATATTGCCTCTTCACATTCATCCTAACAAAGTCTAACACCACATTTTCTTCACATTAAATTCTATCTGTTACCTATCCACAAATTCCACCAGCCTCATATTTCCATGAAGTGCACACTGTCCACTTCATAACTCTCTACACCTCCGAATAATGTAAACTTGCAAATTTGTAAATTATGCCCTGTCGATCCATGTCCCGATCTTAATATAAATTAAAGAAAGCAGTATCCTGATTTTGAGGAACTCCACTATACATTCCCCTGCCACCCACAGTCTGAAACACAACCATTCCCACTATCACCTGTACTCAGCCAATTTTCTAGCCGTCTGCAACAGAAAAGCAACATTTTTTTGTGTGTGGTGTATGTGTAATTCAGAGCATCAGAGATGTTTTCCTTCTTTAAAGAATGGGGTTTCCCTTCCTCTCCCATTGCTGCTGCCCTCACCCACGTCTCCTCCATTTCCCATACATCTGTCCTCACCCCATCTTCCCACCACCTTAACAGTTCCCCTTGTCCTTACCTACCAGCCCGTAAGCCTCTCTGCAACATTCCTCCATCATTCTCTATAACTTCCTCCATCTTCAAAAGGATCCCACCGCCAAACACATCCTTACCTTCCCCTCCCCCTCACTCTCTGCTATCCACAGGGATCACTCTCTCCATGACTCCCTTGTCCATTTGTCCCTCTCCACTAGTGTCCCTCCTGGCACTTAACCCTGCAAATGGAAGGAGCGCTACACCTGCCAAATCACCTCCTCCCTCACCTCCATTCAGGGACCCAAACATTGCTTCCAGGAGAGGCAACACTGCACTGTGAATCTGTTGGTGTCATCTACTACATCTGGTGCTCCCAACGCAGCTTCCTCTTCATTGGTGAGGTCCAGCATAGATTGGGGGAATTATTTGTTGAGCACCTTCATTCCAAACCCCACCATCACTCCGACATGCTGGTTTCTCCTCATCATGGAGGAGCAACATCTCATAATCTGCCTGCATAGTCTCTAACCCTGATGGCATGAACATTAATTTCTCTAGCATTTGGTATTATTTCCCACTTTCTCCTTTCCCTCTTCTTCCATTCCCCACTCTGGCTTCCCTCTTACCTCTTCTATCAGGCCATGCCTCCCCCCACCCAGTGCCCTTCCCTTTCTCCCATGGTCCTCTCTCCTCTCCTATCAAATTTCTTCTTCTTCAGCCCGTTACCTTTCTCACCTATCATCTCCCAGCTTCTCATTTCATCCCCTTTCCCCAATCCAGCTAATTTCACCTATCACCCATCACCTTCTAGTTCATACTCCTTCCCCTCTCCCCACCTTCGTATTCTGGTTTCTTCCCCCTTCCTTTCCAGTCCTGATGAAGGGTCTCGGCCCGAACGTAGACAGTTTATTCCTTTCCATCTTTGCTGCCTGACCTGCTGAGATCCTCCAGCATTTGTGTTGAGCTTCTAGGTCTCACTGTTTCATTGCACTGACTGCTGCTCCACCATTCCTAGTATAAGTGCTAAGCTGGTTTGACTTTCCAGAATGCTTCACCTCATACTCACCACTTACAACTCCTCAGCCCACTTCTGTAACTGGTCAAAATCCCCTTATCATTCACGATAACCTTCTTCACTATCAACAACAGCTCCTAATTTTGTGTCATCATAAACTTACTGATTAAGCCTTGTGAATTCACATCCAAATCATTTATATAAATAATGAATAACAAGGATCCCAACACTGACCCCCCACGGCACACCACTTGTCATTGAATTTCATTCTGAGAAACAACCTTTAACCACCACCCTCGGCTTCCTACTGGTGATCCAATTTTGAGTCCACCTAATAATTGTAGCTCTCCCCGAATTTCATAGGACCTAACCTTCCAGACCAGTCTATCATGTCGGGCTTGCTAAAATCCAAATGGACAACATCCACCGCCCTACCCTCACCCATTGTTTTGGTTACCTCTTCAAAAAACTGACCTGGAAGGTAGCAAATGTGTTTAAGAAAGGAGGGGGAGAGAAAACAGTGAACCATTCACCTGTTAACTTAACATTGGTGACTGGGAAGATGCTGGATTCTCTAGTAAGGGATGGCATATCAACAGGCATCGAAAGTAATAGTGATTTAGTAGACTTAACATGGATTTTTGAAAGGGGAACTATTTGCCTGATCTACTGAAGTTCTCTGAAGATGTATCCAGAAGAATAGATAAAGGGAAATCTGTAGATGTGATATATTTGGATTTTCCGAGGCTTTTGGCAAGATTCCATCCCCAGGACTTTGCTGGATAAGGACAGAACAAAGTTGGCTTCCTCAAGGTGTGGTCAATCTGCCTCGATTTCCGTTAGCGTATTTGTATCTCTATGGATTACTGGTTGGAGTTTTCCCACAGGGTCTGGTTGGTTACAAAAGAGTTATCAGCTATTCAGGATCCTGATGACTTTCCCTGCACAGTGTCAGGTGCTCACTTGCTGATGAGCCTCTTCTCACAAAGTCAATGGTATAGTTGGAGTTCACCAATGTTTCTGTAATCCATTGCATCCACTATACAAGGAATTGGCCTATACAGCAATTGGTATTAGTATTGGTTTATTCATATCACACAAATCGAGATAAAGTGAGAAGTTTTTACTTATATCCCATTCATTCCATACATAAGTACATGTAGGTATAAAAAGTGTCAAACTACTGGAAAGATGAAGCCACACTCAGGTTGGAGGAACAACACCTTATATTCCGTCTGGGTAACCTCCAACCTGATGGCATGAACACTGATTTCTCTAACTTCCTCTAATGCCCCACCTCCCCCTCGTACGCCATCCATTATTTATTTATATACACACATTCTTTCTCTCTCTCTCCTTTTTCTCCCTCTGTCCCTCTGACTATACCCCTTGCCCATCCTCTGGGTTTTCCCCCCTCCCCCTTTTCCTTCTCCCTAGACCTCCTGTCCCATGATCCTCTCATATCCCTTTTGTCAATCACCTGTCCAGCTCTTGGCTCCATCCCTCCCTCTCCTGTCTTCTCCTATCATTTTGCATCTCCCCCTCCCCCTTTCAAATCTCTTACTAGCTCTTCCTTCAGTTAGTCCTGACAAAGGGTCTCGGCCTGAAACGTCGACTGCACCTCTTCCTAGAGATGCTGCCTGGCCTGCTGCATTCACCAGCAACTTTGATGTGTGTTGCTTGAATTTCCAGCATCTGCAGAATTCCTCGTGTTTGCATTCTTTCTAGTTGCCTTGTTTCTCTCGTTGCAGGAAGAAAAAGTTGGCAAACTTCTGCAGACACACTTCTGGAATAGCTGTTGGCTGTTTTGTGAATTTATTTTTGTTCTGGAACTACAGTTCAGCTGATCTATGAAACAATTGATGTCATCTGGTCAGAGTTTGACTATTTGAAGTGCTGTAGTTGTGCATTTTTTCCTGCTCTTTTGCTGAACTTCACACATTCCAGCATCATGAGAAAGGAAATATTTCAGACCTTCAGTGTAGAATATCCCACAGCTTGTCACTGTGGCGTGTTACACAGTTGGTTTCAGAAAGTGTTCAGGCTGGGAGTTCTTTTAGCTATAACAATTTCCCCTCCATTCATAAACTTCCTGACCTAAGATTGGAAGGAAGAGATAAGCTTTCTGCTTGCTGTTTTTTAAGGACTTGTGGCTTTAAAAAATCTGGGTTGTGAAAAAGAGAACGTTTCAATGCCTTCAGAAGCCCAACATAGTGTGTTTCACTAGTGCCCACACCAACGATTTTTCCCAGTGAACTTCAAGTGGACTTGTCTGAATGATCGGTTATCTTCAAAGGTGTTAATCCCTTTTTGGTCTACTTTGTTGCTGGAGAAATTGTTCCATGAGGTTTTGAGGTTTGCCTGTCAATGAATGTCTGTAGAACACCTGGATCTAATAGCAGAGCTGTTACTGTGCTTGGCACCAGAGTCTAACTCAGGAAGGTGTACCTTACTCCAATTGCATCATCTTGTGTTCACACTGTAGAGTCTTGGAGCACAGAAGCAGGTCCTTCAGTCCAAGTGGCCCATGTCAACCAAGATTTCTATCCAAGCCTAGGAAAAAGGCTGTGTGCATTCACCCTATCATGATTTTATATATCTCTGTATGGTAACTGGCATAACCACCGGCCTGATGGGCCACAAGACTTGGGACAGACTTTAACTTTAAATATGGTGACCACTCAGTCTCCTATACTTCAAGGAAAAAGGTCTTAGTCTATCCAACCTCTTCCTATAACACAGTCTTCCCACAGTTTTGCCAACTCCCCCCCTCCCCCCATTTGGGTAACACCCTCCAGCCCCACAAACCCCAAGATTTCTATGCTGCTGCTATCCTGATAACCTTTGACAGCCACACTTCCAGCTTTCTAATCTTAATACTTTGGAAGTACTTCCCTTCACCCATAACTTCCTGAGCTGTCTTTGATAAGTTTGTTTCAATGTGATCAATATCTTCACCACGACATTTTTAAATGTTCCTATATATAGAAGAAATAGGAGTAGGCCATTCAGCCCCTCATGCTTATTGTACATTCACCAGGAGCATGACTAACCTTCTACATTAATGTCTGTTTCCTGCTCTTCCACCACATCCTTTGATCTTTGCACTGAAAGGCATCATTAACTGAGTCTCCAGTCCCCCTTAGGGATAGGCAGAACCAAACATTTACCATCACTCTTTAATAGCCTGCCTGTAATCCCAAGACTCTGAGCCCTGATGCAAGAGAAGTGAAACACCCTTCCCACATCTACTCTGTCTGTCAAACACTCTACAAACTTTGGGCATTTCATCAAGGTCACCTCTTATTCTTCTAAACTTGGGAGAATAGAGGTGTAATCTTCTCCATTTTGTGTCATATGACAGAGTTGTCAATCCTAGAACCAGTCTGGTGAACCTTTGCCACACTCCCTTTTCAGCATGATTGTTTTTAGTTAGAAAAGACATTACTGTGCATAATTCTCCAGGTGTGGTACCATTGAGGCTTTATACAATTATTAAAAGGTCATTTCTAACCTTGCATTCAAATCCTCTCATAATGAAGACCAGAGCAATAGGTTCACAGCAGATACCATCTCATTGGCTCTTCTCTCAACCCTGGAATTTCTGGCAGTGAAGGTGCATACACAGGATGCTCTTTATCAACTACAGCTCAGTATTGAATTCCATCATCCCCTCAAAACTAATCAATAAGCTCCAAGACCTCCTTGTGCAATTGGATTCTTGATTTCCTCACTTGCTGGTGAGGAAAGTTGAGTGCTTAGACCCCTGCTTTACTCACTTTACATTTATGACTGTGTTTCTACACACAGCTCCAATGCCATAGTCAAATTTGCTGATGTAGGCAGAATCAAAGGTGATGATGAATTAGCATAGACTGTAGTAGGGAGATTGAAAGTCACCTCTTAATGTCAGCAAGACCAACGAGCTGATTATTGACTACAGGAGAAGGAAACCATTGGTCAAAGAGCCAGTCCTCATCAGAGGATCAGCAGCTATAAATTGCTCAATGTTATTATTTTGGAGGACCTGTCTTGGGCCCAGCAAGTAAGTGCAATTATGAAGTAAGCAAGACAGCGCATCTTACATCCTTAGGAGTTTATGAAGGTTCAAAATGATACCTAAAACTTTAACAAACTACTGTAGATATGTAGTGAAGAGTATATTGACTGGATGCATCACAGCCTAGAATGGAAACACCAATGCCATTGAACGGAAAATCCTACAAAGAGTAGTGGATATGGCCCAGTCCATCACAGGTAAAGCCCTACCCACCATTGAGCACATCAATGTAAAATGCTATTGAGGAAAGCAGCATCCATCATCAGGGACCTGCACCACCCAGGACGTGCTCTCTTCTCATTGCTACCTTCAGGAAGAGGGTACAGGAGCCTCAGGACTCACACCACCAGCTTCAGGAACAGTTATTCTCCCTCAACCATCGGGCTGATGAACCAAAGGGGATAACTTCACTTGCCCCATCATTGAAACATTCCCACAACCAATGGACTCACTTTCAAGGACTCTTCATCTCATATTCTTGACAGTTATTGATTATTATTATTTCTTTCTTTTTGTATTTGCAGTTTGTTGTCTTTGGCACACTGTTTGGATGCCCAAGTTGGTGCAGTCTTTCACTGATTCTGGTTATGGTTATATTCTATTGATTTATTGAGTATGCCCACAAGAAAATACATCTCAGAATGTATATGGTGACATGTATGGACTTCGATAATAACTCTACTTTGAACCTTGAACCTTATTGCCTTAAGGCATTCCTGCGCATTAACTTTCAGATATTTGTGTAGACAGACATACAGGTCACCTTGAATATCAACACATCTCACTCCAGCACAATTTAGAAGATGCCCACATTTTCATATGACTTCTTATTTTTCCATCTTGTACTTCATCTGCAATATTGTTCCCTCTAACCATAGCCTGAAAGCACATACCACCAGTCTCAAGTCAGCTCCACTGTTACAAGACTATTGAGCTGTCCCCGGTATGATAAGATGGATTCTTGACCTTATAATTAACGCTGTTAACATATATGGAGTGCTTGATGGCGATGGGCATGTACTCGTTGCAGTTTAGAAGATTGAGGGGGGAATCTCATTGTAATCTATTGAATATTGAAAGGCCTAGAAAGAGTGTCTGTTGGGAGCATTTTCCTATAGTGGGGGATCCTAGAAACAGACAGCACAGCTCAGAATAGAAGGACATTCTTAAGAACAGAGATGAGGAGGAATTTCTTTAGCTAGAGGGTGGCGAATCTGTGAAGGCCAAATCATTGGGTATACTTAAAGCAGAGGTTGATAGGTTCCTGATTAGTAAGGTTGTCAAAGTTTACCGTGAGAAAGCAGGAAAATTGGTTTGAGAGGGCTAGTAATTCAGACACGATTGAATGGTGGAGCAGATTTGATGGCCCAAATGGCATAATTCTGCTCCTATATCTTATGGTCTTATGGCTATGACCTTGCTCTTTAATGTCTGCCTGCAATGCATGTTCTCTATAACTATAGCAGTTTATTCTGCATTTTGTTTTGTCTTGTACTGCTCAATGCTCTGTTGTAATGACCTGTATGAATGGTATACAAGACAAATTTTTCACTGTACTCCGGTGCATGTCACAGTAACAAACCAATCTACCTCACCCACACGTCACTATTCTCTGGAAGTCTCTTTCCATCCTCATCACTGCTCCCACTTCCACTTTGCTGTGTGTCATGGAAATGTGTAAATTCCTTCCCTCAACCAATAGCTGACATAGAAGAGGAATGGCTCAGTTCCTGCACTGTCTCCACTGCTCACAAACTGACAACCTGAAAATCATTCCTTTATTCCTACTCTTTGCTTTCTGCCTGTTAATCGATTTTCAGCCCATATCAATACATTACATCCAACTCCATGTGCCCTAACCTTGTTAACTACCACGTTGGGGATAGGATGGAAAACCTTTTGAAAATTTGGGGGAAAGTAACTTAAATATCTCACTTATCTGTTGCCAATTTAACTGTCTCTGCTGTAATTTTGTTACTGGTACATCTCTGAAGCCTTTCTTTGACCTTTCAACAGACACTGCATTCCGTCTTACCTATTCCAAGAACCCTGGTAGATAAGTCAAAGGGAAGGTGTGCGGCAAAGTTGTTTCAAGAACTGAATGGCTGAGGGAAATTAGCTGCTTTTGAACCTAGGGGTGTGGGACTTCAGGCTTCTGTACCTCCTGCCCTATAGTAGCAGCGGGTGGATAGCATGGCCCAGATGGTGGGGATCTTTGATGATAGATGTTGCCTTTTAGAGGTGGCACCTCATTCAGGTACTGCCAATGGTGGGGAGGGATGTGCCGAGTTATGTATTGGGCTGAGTCCACTGCCTTTGCAACTTCTTGCGTTCCTTCACATTCAAACTGCCATGCCATATCATGAAGTAACCAGTTAGGATATTTTCAACAGCTGAAGTTGTTAGAGTGTTCAGTGACGTGCTAAAACTCTTTAACTTACAACATTGTATGCATGGGGAAAGAGGAAGATGATGTGGACATTGCCTTGTTTTATTAATATGGGAAATTCTGAGCACTGTACTAGAACTGTTCTTCATTCTAAATGAAAGGTATCTGAGTCGCTACCATTCTGTCACTACGTGCTGTAGGTGAAATATCCCTTTGATGTCAGCTGCAAAATCAGACAGGGTGTAGAACCAGTCCAACCAGCTCAGAGTACATTACCTTAGGTTACATTTTAGAAATAGTCTAGACTTCACATTCTTATCAGGTGCAAGAGAGTAATCGTATATATTTTTAAATGGCAACTCAAAAGAAAAATAGCTTCGTCTCGTAACATGGAATTGGTCACAGCATTTCTTAGATGTTTGGTCATCTTGGGATAAATGATCTGTTGTTTTATAAAAAAAAATCATTCATCTTGTACCCAACAATGTACATCAAATAATGTGGAATTTATGGAGTAAATTTCTGTGCTAAGTTTACTGCTTCATGTGAGACTCTTCCACTCCTGCTCCATCTCCCCATTGCCTACTCTTGATTTCCTCTTTCCTTCATGTGTTTATTCTGCTTCTTAAACCCTCTCCATCCCTGCTGCTCTCTTCATCCCCATGGGTGTGAGCTTCACATTATCCACACGCTCTGGGGGAAGACCGATGTTGGTCAAAGTGGCACAGCTGCCTCACAGCTCTAGAGACCCAGGTTCAAACCTGACCTCCGCCGCTGTCTATGTAGCATTTGTATGTTCTCCCTGTGACCCCATGGGTGCTCCAGCCTCCACTCACATCTTAAAGACATGTGGGTTAGTAGGCTAATTGGCCACTGTAAATTGTCCTTAGTGTGCAGGTGAGGGGTGGAATCCAGGGGGAATTATGGATATGTGTTGGGAGTATGAACAACAGGGAAATGCAGGGCCGTGGGATTGCTAGGAATCAGTATAAAACTGATGGGATGAATGGTCTCCGACATCATTAGAAATATGAGAACAAAATATGATAAATAAAGCCATCTCCAAAAGTGGATATACTTGTAATGTTTTAATGCATTTATGTTTTTATTTAGAAATACAGTGCAAACAGGCTCTTCTGGTCCAACAAGCAGCACGGTCCAACAACCCATGTATTTAACACCAGCTTAATCACAGGACAATTTACAATGACCTGTTAACCTACTAACCAGCAAGTCTTTGGATTGTGGTGGGAAATTGAAGCAGCTGGAGGAAACTCACACGGCTCACAGGGAGAATGTACAGTTGGCACCGGAATTGTACTCTGAATTCCAGAACACTCCGAGCTGTAATAGGGTTGTCCTAACAGCTACACTATCATAGCAACCAATATTTAATAATCGTGGTCTCCAGAATTAGCTTCCCAGAGTGGAAGCACCTACCAGATCTCTCTCAGGTTCTCTCTGATCTTTATATCTGCTCAGGTCTGTGTTCTGTGTTTCTTGTTACATGTGACCTTTAGGATCAATAGAGAACAGTGTTTGCATTGCTTTGAAACAACACCCTGGCTTTAGTTGCCTCACCTAATAAATGAACTCTTTCCCACACACCAGTCCCTCAAACAATCAACCACAGGCCTTCAAGACTGAATGCCACCAAACTGGTTTCCCTCTGTAGACAGCGTGTTCTAAAGGTCAAATGATGATAGTCTGGATTCCAATCCAGGAAATGTCTTTCTTTTTTGTGCACCGTGGGAAAAGCTTTCAGAAAAAATCTGTAACAACTTTCTACAATAAACACACCAGTTATTAAAAGCCAAGATCCATAATGGGACAACTAAAATGCTGGAGGTGTATTCTGGAGGATTAGACTGAAAGAGCTGAGAGATGACGATATGCAGGATTATTACTGACTGCATTGGGAATAGCTCTGGGGTACATTTCATATCAAAAACAGATACCTAGCACTGCAGGACAGCACTGAACAAGGTGAGATGTTCTGAGAAACTCAAGGAGTGAACAAAGATGGAGCTGGAAGATGGTTATTATTGTTATTCCTCTCTGTTCCCTGTGGCACATCGGGTGGCAACCTTGCCATTTCTTTACCATTTTGTCTGTTTGTTTCACAAGGCTGAGCTGGTAGCTCGATGTTCAACACAGTACAGATGGGAAGTGTGCAGGAAGCCAGTCAGATTCAACCACTCGCTTTGAACTGATCCCACTACACCACCGGCTGACATTGGAAGATGGTGAAGGGGTTTTAAAGGACTGATTCCTCATAGGGTGGGAGGAGAACTAAGTTACAAAAAATAGTCACAAGTAAACCCAGTTGGGAGTTTTCGGGACAGGCATTGGAGGAGCGCAGTTCCCTACTGTGGCCAACTTCCTTCTGAGCTCTGAGGGCTGGACTTCACCTGGACTGGATAGCTGGCTCTGTACAGATGCAAATTGAACAGGAACACACTGAATCAGAATCAGATTTATTTTCAGTGATGTAAATTACATTGTTTTGTGGCAGCAGTAGAGTGCAAAGACATAAAATTACTGTAAATTCAAAAATAAATAAATAATACTGCAAAAAAAAATTAATGAGATAGTGTTCACAGGTTCATGGACTGTTCAGAAGTCTGATGGCAGAGGGGAAGAAGCTGTTCCTGAATCACGTAGGCCATTAGGCTCCTGAACCTCCTTTCTAATGGTAGCATTGAGAAGAGGGCATGTTCCGGATAGGAAGGGCCCTTAGTGTTGGTTGCTGCTTTCTCATCTTGTGGGATAGACCGAAGATTTTATGGCAAATTGGATTCCCCTTTCAATGAGCTGGCACAGAGTGATGGGCTGAAAGGCATTCTATGTAGTACTGGTGTAGAAACTCATTATTGTTTAGCAGAGAGGTGTGTGTACCTGGTAATTCCATAATTATTTCTCAGAGTACCTGTAAAGACCATAAGGTATAGGAGCAGAGTTAGAGCTCGCAGCCCACCGAGTCTGCTCCGCTATTCCACTAACACATATTTGTGCAGAGTGGACTGAAGCTGAGTGTAGTTGTTTACCTCTGGTCCTGGCCTTTGATAGAAGAGCTTTCTTTTAATGTTCTACGTCACACTCACATGGAGGGCTACTTTAAAGTAAATAAAAACATCACCTAGTATCCCATGACAACAGACAGATAACAACCTCTCTGGTGGGAGTACACAATGAAGTCTGAAGTGAACTGATTCATTTCTGGGATAAAAGAAATGGCAGATATAGTTTTCAAACCTATGGTGAATCACCCTGAACAAAGGGCAGTTTGAGGACAGATTTTTCTTTCCACAATAAACAACTCAGTTTTGATCTACAGATTCGCTTGGTTTGATCTGTAATCCAGGTGGAACAACATAGTCACAATGACCTGCTACATGTCTTATGCATGCCATACAGATCCTTTGATTTACACAGACGTACAAAGCTGAAAAGGGGAAACCCTTCCCCAGTCCTTGTGTTAGACTAGGGCAGGAGCACGGTGTCCAGTCCTGGGTCTCTCACTACATGAAGGATATCCAGCCTTCGAGATCCCAGGAATGAGTGGCTTCAGTCTCATTGATAGAGAGAAGTTACAGAGACTTGGAGAAACAGAAAGAACACTACAGCACAGAAACAGTCCCTTTGGCCCATCTAGTCCATGGATTCCTGATGCTGGAATCAGGAGCAGCAAACCAATCAGCTGGAGGAACTCAGCCGGTCAAGCAGCATCTGTGGGGTGGGGGGGAGGAACTGTTGATATTTCAAATTGAAACCTTGCATTAGGACTAAAACTCGACCCAAAACATTGACAATTCTCCCCCCCCCCAATAGATACTGCTTAACCCACTGAGTTTCTCCTGCAGATTGTTACCTGAGAATTCATGGGCTGGAAGAAAGACGCCTGCCCCATGATCACGGACCGTGCAGAGTCTGGGTCAGGACATCAGTTCCTTCTCCTGCTCAAGAAGTCAGCTACAAACATACCTAGGACAGTAAGGAGGAAAAATAATTCCAAAAATCTCTACATCCCTTCAATCGATGGAAAACAGTCTTATTCATCACTTATGATATAGGAAGAGGCCATTCAGTTGATTGTTCCATGCTAACTTCCAGCAGAGAGGTAACAACCCTCTTCCGTATTTCCCTGTAGTTCTACAATATATTCTCTCCCACATGCCCATCAGCTCTCCTTGATTCTTTTTTATTTACCTACACTTTAAGGGCTAATTAACCCACCACGAGATACATATATAATAAATAAATAATGGATGGGGTACGAGGGGGAGGTGGGGCATTAGCGGAAGTTTGAGAAGTCAATGTTCATGCTATCAGGTTGGAGGCTACCCAGACGGAATATAAGTTGGTGTTCCTCCAACCTGAATGTGGCTTCATCTTTACAGTAGAGGAGGCTGTGGATAGCCATTTCAGAATGGGAATGGTACATGGAATTAAAATACGTGGCCACTGGGAGATCCTGCTTTCTCTGGCAGACAGTCCAGAGAAAGCAGGATCTCCCAGAGGCCACACATTTTAATGTACACATACACACACACATATTCTTTGTCTCTCTCTCCTTTGTCTCCCTCACTATACTCCCTGCCCATCCTCTGGGCTTTCCCCCTCCCCCTTTCTTTCTCCCTAGGCCTCCCCGTCCCATGATTCTCTCATATCCCTTTTGCCAATCACCTGTCCAGCTCTTGGCTCCATCCCTCCGCCTCTTGTCTTCTCCTATCATTTTGGATCTCCCCCTCCCACTTTCAAATCTCTTACTAGCTCTCCTTTCAGTTAGTCCTGATGAAGGGTCTCGGCCCAAAACGTTGACTGTACCTCTTCCTAGAGATGTTGCCTGGCCTGCTGTGTTCACCAGCAACTTTTATATATGTTGCCTGAAATTCCAGCATCTGCAGATTTCCTTGTGTTTGCGTCCATTATTAAGGACCTCCAGCACTCAGGGCATGCCCTTTTCTCACTGTTACCATCAGGTAGGAGGTACAGAAGCCTGAAGGCACACATTCAGCGATTCAGGAACAGTTTCTTCTCCTCTACCATCTGATTCCTAAATGGGTATTGAACCCTTGGACACTACCTCACTTTTTTTAATATACAGTATTTGTTTTCTGAAGGATTTTTAAAATCTATTCAATATATGTATACTATAATTGATATACTTATTATTTATTATTATATTTATTATTTATTTTATTTTTTTTCTCTTCTACATTATGTATTGCATTGAACTGCAGCTGCTAAGTTAACAAATTTCATGTCACATGCCGGTGATAATAAACCTGATTCTGATTCTTGATCTTGCTTTGCATGTGTTTTCTTAGAACAATGATTTCTCTTTATTGACGTTGAGATGTTTGAAGCTTTGATCCCACATAAAGAGCAGCCTATCTTCATTGCATCTCAAAGATAACACAAGAATGCAGTTCTCCCTTGGTGGTGGAGTGGAACACTACATCTCTGTTCTTTGGTGACCCTAAACCCTCTGATGTTGATAATGCAGAAGTCAGTGACGATTACTCCATTGATTGTTATGGGCAGATGGTTCAATTCTTTCTTGCCCTCAATAGTAGTTTAGAAGTTATAGCAAATGTGTAGAATAATAAAGGAAGAATTTACCTTATCAATGCAGAGAAATACCAGCCCTGCCAATTCTGGCCACTCTGACAGAGAGTCCATAAACCAAGTAGATAACAGGTAGTGTTGATCTTTGTGAATTGGGATTAATATCTGACGATGATAATAATATCCAAACAGGGAAACTCCCAGTAAATTACTCTCACCTTGATAAGGAACAGGTGGTGATACAAGATATTGACGTGTCTTCAGAGTTTCTATTTCAAAAATCCTCGAAACTCAATGTGTAGATTGATTTCGAAACAATGAGAGACTGCGTGCAGCAGACGGAGGCAATACATCACTGCACTGCTTTCCTTCCCCTCCAGCTGTGCTGACTCTGCACAAGCAGTAACAGGGAGTAATATGGTTCAGAAACTGTTTAATAGTCTAACCATTCATTGGGTTCTGAGGCTGGGTGTTCCTCAGTACCTTGATTCTCCACCATTTAGATTATGAAGACACGTAGTACTCTTTTATTGTCATTTAGTAATGCATGCATTAAGAAATGATACAATATTTCCTCCGGTGTGATATCACAAAACACGGGACAGACCAAGACTGAAAAAACTGACAAAACCACATAATTATAACATATAGTTACAACAGTGCAACAATGCCAAAGTCCATGAGCACGGTAAAGTTCAAAGTTTCTCAAACGTCCCACATCTCACGCAGACGAGAGAAGGAAGAAAAACTCTCCCTGTCATGCTGACCACAATCCGACGCTGAGTCGTCCAAAAACTTCGAGCTCTGATCAGCTGTCTGACACCGAGTACTGAGTGCCATCTCTGTCCGAACGATTCGACCTCCTTCTTGGTCGCCAAAAGCAGGCAAGGCCGGGGATTTTGAGGCCTACCCTCCGAAAGATTCCCGACCATGCAGTAACGACAGCAGCGAACAAGCGTTTCAGAAATTTCTCCAGACGTTCCTCTGTGCTTTCACGTCCATTTCAATCAGCTCACCAACTTGCTCCTGCGTTAAACCAAGCTGAGAATTTCCACAGGGCTGCGCTCTATCTAGCAATCTGCTGTGTCTGTACAAACTCTCTGCCATCCCTGCCATCTCTCTTTTATCCCAGCGATCTCTCTGTGATCTGTGTTGTCCCTACCATCTCTCCATCACTGTCTCTGCAAACACACTTCTTACGCAGTACTGATGGAGTGTTGCACTGTTGGAGACAACTCTGAGGGAGTGACTCTTTTATAACCTAATTTCCATCTCTCCATCCTTAACATCTATGGCTTTGGTTCCCAATCTAATTTTTCTGGAACCCCTCCATCATTCCACTTCACTTGCTCCTTTAAGATGTTCTTGGAAGTACATCTTGTACATTGGTGCAAACCTCTAGAGCCAATATCTACATGATAAACATAAAAGGCTGGGAAAAATCTCAGCGGAGGAGACATCTGGCCAGAGAGAAACAGAGGTAATGGTTTGGGTTCAAAGATTTAGTTGGGAGGATGGACGCTGAAATACAATGAGTCAATGGATGCCATGGAACACTAGCAGCAGCCAGGTTAGTGGCACTGTGGCTGGTTCTGAGATTCAGCGGGAAAGGGTAAAGTCAGGCAGAGCAATAGTAATAGAAGACTCGATAGTTAGGACGACAGACAGGAGATTCTGTGTTATATTAAAGGGGGTGAATACTTAGGCAATCAATTATTTTGTGTTTTATATCTGTAATTAATTTCAATCACTTTGTAGAGATCTGTTTTCACATTGACACGAGAGTCTTTCTGTTGATCGGTGTCAAAACAAAAGGCCAAATTAAATCCACTGTGATTCAAAGCTGTAAAACAATAAAATATGAAAACTTCCAAGGGGGTGAATAATTTTTATAGGCACTGTACACGTGACAATAATAAACCAGTACAATTCAATGCTTGCCTCAGCTTCCTGACGCAAACAAGAGAAAATCTGCAAATGCTGGAAATCCCAGCAACACAGACAAGATGTTGGGGAAACTCAGCAGGCCAGGCAGCATCTATGGAAAGGAGTAAACAGTTGACATTTCGGGCCGAAACACTTCACAGGACTGGAGAAATACAAGGTAGCAGGTGATAGGTGAAACCGGGAAAAGGATAGGAGTGAAGTAAAGAGCTGGGAAGTCAATTATTAGAGGGTTCGGCCCGAATATCGACTGTACTCTTTTCCTAGATGCTGCCTGGCCTGCTGAGTTCCTCCAGCATTTTGTGTGTGTTGCTCGGCTTCCTGAAGGTTCCTTTTCCATTTTTCACAAAGAATTCAATAGCCCTGCACTGGATTGATAAACTGGACTGGTTTCATACAACAACACCATTCACTGAAACTCGTGAACCATAATCAGATATTACGAGGTCAATCAGTCCATCCTGCCCATGCTCCCCCATTTAGTACCTTTTTATGCATGCCCTTTCCTCAGCTCACAGCTGTCTGGTACTAGGAGTTCCAAAACAGACTGCTCATCACATTGCATGTGGGATCTTAGACATGGGACATAGAAACATAGAAACATAGAAAATAGGTGCAGGAGTAGGCCATTCGGCCCTTCGAGCCTGCACCGCCATTTATTATGATCATGGCTGATCATCCAACTCAGAACCCCGCCCCAGCCTTCCCTCCATACCCCCTGACCCCTGTAGCCACAAGGGCCATATCTAACTCCCTCTTAAATATAGCCAATGAACTGGCCTCAACAGTTTCCTGTGGCAGAGAATTCCACAGATTCACCACTCTCTGTGTGAAGAAGTTTTTCCTAATCTCGGACCTAAAAGGCTTCCCCTCTATCCTCAAACTGTGACCCCTCGTTCTGGACTTCCCCAACATCGGGAACAATCTTCCTGCATCTAGCCTGTCCAATCCCTTTAGGATCTTATACGTTTCAATCAGATCCCCCCTCAAACTTCTAAATTCCAACGAGTACAAGCCCAATTCATCCAGTCTTTCTTCATATGAAAGTCCTGCCATCCCAGGAATCAATCTGGTGAACCTTCTTTGTACTCCCTCTATGGCAAAGATGTCTTTCCTCAGATTCGGGGACCAAAACTGCACACAATACTCCAGGTGTGGTCTCACCAAGGCCTTGTACAACTGCAGTAGTACCTCCCTGCTCCTGTACTCGAATCCTCTCGCTATAAATGCCAGCATACCATTCGCCTTTTTCACCGCCTGCTGTACCTGCATGCCCACTTTCAATGACTGGTGTATAATGGCATCCAGGTCTCGTTGCACCTCCCCTTTTCCTAATCGACCACCATTCAGATAATAATCTGTTTTCCTATTTTTACCACCAAAGTGGATAACTTCACATTTATCCACATTAAATTGCATCTGCCATGAATTTGCCCACTCACCCAACCTATCCAAGTCACCCTGCATCCTCTCAGCATCCTCCTCACTGCTAACACTGCCACCCAGCTTCGTGTCATCCGCAAACTTGGAGATGCTGCATTTAATTCCCTCATTCAAGTCATTAATATATATTGTAGACAACTGGGGTCCCAGCACTGAGCCTTGCGGTACCCCACTAGTCACCGCCTGCCATTCTGAAAAGGTCCCGTTTATTCCCACTCTTTGCTTCCTGTCTGTTAACCAATTCTCCACCCACACCAATACCTTACCCCCAATACCGTGTGCTTTAAGTTTGCACACTAATCTCCTGTGTGGGACCTTGTCAAAAGCTTTTTGAAAATCCAAATATACCACATCCACTGGTTCTCCCCTATCCACTCTACTAGTTACATCCTCAAAAAATTCTATGAGATTCGTCAGACATGATTTTCCTTTCACAAATCCATGCTGACTTTGTCCGATCATTTCACCGCTTTCCAAATGTGCTGTTATCACATCCTTGATAACTGACTCCAGCAGTTTCCCCACCACCGACGTTAGGCTAACCGGTCTATAATTCCCCTGTTTCTCTCTCCCTCCTTTTTTAAAAAGTGGGGTTACATTAGCCACCCTCCAATCCTCAGGAACTAGTCCAGAATCTAACGAGTTTTGAAAAATTATCACTAATGCATCCACTATTTCTTGGGCTACTTCTTTAAGCACTCTAGGATGCAGACCATCTGGCCCTGGGGATTTATCTGCCTTCAATCCCTTCAATTTACCTAACACCACTTCCCTACTAACATGTATTTCGCTCAGTTCCTCCATCTCACTGGACCCTCTGTCCCTTACTATTTCTGGAAGATTATTTACGTCCTCCTTAGTGAAGACAGAACCAAAGTAATTATTCAATTGGTCTACCATGTCCTTGCTCCCCATAATCAATTCATCTGTTTCTGTCTGCAGGGGACCTACATTTGTCTTTACCAGTCTTTTCCTTTTTACATATCTATAAAAGCTTTTACAGTCCGTTTTTATGTTCCCTGCCAGTTTTCTCTCATAATCTTTTTTCCCCTTCCTAATTAAGCCCTTTGTCCTCCTCTGCTGAACTCTGAATTTCTCCCAGTCCTCAGGTGAGCCACTTTCTCTGGCTAATTTGTATGCTTCTTCTTTGGAATTGATACTATCCCTAATTTCTCTTGTCAGCCACGGGTGCACTACCTTCCTTGATTTATTCTTTTGTCAAACTGGGATGAACAATTGTTGTAGTTCATCCATGCAACCTTTAAATGCTTGCCATTGCATATCCACCATCAATCCTTTAAGTGTCATTTGCCAGTCTATCTTAGCTAATTCACGTCTCATACCTTCAAAGTCACCCCTCTTTAAATTCAGAACCTTTGTTTCTGAATTAACTATGTCACTCTCCATCATAATGAAGAATTCCACCATATTATGGTCACTCTTACCCAAGGGGCCTCTCACGACAAGATTGCTAATTAACCCTTCCTCATTGCTCAAAACCCAGTCCAGAATAGCCTGCTCTCTAGTTGGTTCCTCGACATGTTGGTTCAAAAAACCATCCCGCGTAGATTCCAAGAAATCCTCTTCCTCAGCACCTTTACCAATTTGGTTCACCCAGTCTACATGTAGATTGAAGTCACCCATTATAACTGCTGTTCCTTTATTGCACACATTTCTAATTTCCTGTTTAATACCATCTCCGACCTCACTACTACTGTTAGGTGGCCTGTACACAACTCCCACCAGCGTCTTCTGCCCCTTAGTGTTACGCAGCTCTACCCATATCAATTCCACATCTTCCCGGCTTATGTCCTTCCTTTCTATTGCGTTAATCTCTTCTTTAACCAGCAACGCCACCCCACCTCCCCTCCCTTCATGTCTATCCCTCCTGAATATTGAATACCCCTGAACGTTGAGCTCCCATCTCTGGTCACCCTGGAGCCATGTCTCTGTGATCCCAACTAGATCATAATCATTAATAGCAATCTGCACTTTCAATTCACCCACCTTAGAACAGTACAGCACAGGAACAGGCCCTTTGGCAACTGACGTTGTGCCGAACCATTTAAGCTCATGAGACGTAAATGCACATAGCACCAAGCTCTGATGTCCATCGGGTTTGTGCCTCTGACTTAGTTTTTTTAAGTTCACAAGGATGGTTTTTGCAGACGGCGAGGGACGTTAGGGGTATGGACAGGGATAGGGGAGTGAGAGGTCAGGGGCAGTAAGTAGATAGTTAGGGTAAGGAGACAGAAGTCAGAGTTCAGGTTGGAGCACTCTAAGTTTGGAAGGAAACCAGCGATCTTCGAAGATGTAGGTCTGTTGTCTGAAGTCTGTGGGTCCCGAGAACAAGGGCCAGTGATTCCCAAGGTTGGCGAGTCCTGGGGTCAGAGGTTCAAGGTCAGTAAGTGCCAAGATTGGAGGCCTGAGTTCAGTCAGCAGAGCTCGGAGGCCTGTGATTGGCGAATCCTGGATTGGATTCAAAGGCAGAGGTCAGTGAGTTTGGAGGTCAAAGACCAGATGATGAAGGCCCAAGGTCACAAGTTAGGAGATCAAAGATCGAAAGTTGAAGCCCCTAGGTCAGCAAGTCCAGAGTTTGAAGGCCTGATATCTGTCTGTGAGTCCATGGCCTTGTTCTGGAGGTGACCTGCCCTGTGGTTGAGGCCCGTACTGTGTGTGTGGGTGGGAAAAGGAAAAATATTTGATTTGCTGTTGTTATTTGTGTATGTTGGCTATGTGTTCTGCTGAACATTGTGGGCAATCTAGTCCCGTCTGTCTATACGTGCTCTATATCCGTTCATTCTCTGCATATTCATGTGCCCAGGGCCCTCTTAAATGTCTCTATCATATTTGCCTTTATGACCACCCTGGCAGTGCATTCCAGGCATCCACAAATCTGTATGCAAAAAATTTTGCCCCATTCATCTGCTGTGAACTTATCCTCTCTCATGCATGTTCACATTCGGGGAAAAGATACCTGCTGTCTGCAGTATGCTTGTCTTCATCTGGCAAGGCATTCAGCACAAGAGTTGGAACAGCTGTAGAAACATTGGTTAGACAGCACTTGGACTATCCATGTGAAGTTCTGGTCAACACACTATAAGAAATTTATACTTTATACTTTATTGTCGCCAATCAATTGATACTAGAACGTACAATCATCACAGCAATATTTGATTCTGTGCTTCCTGCTCCCTGGATTACAAATATTAAATATTAAACATAGAAAAAATTAAAATTTAAATTATAAATCATAAATAGAAAATAGAAAAATGGAAAGTAAGGTAGTGCAAAAAAACCGAGAGGCAGGTCCGGATATTCAGAGGGTACAGCCCAGATCCGGGTCAGGATCCATTCAGCAGTCTTATCACAGTTGGAAAGAAGTTGTTCCCAAATCTGGCCATACGAGTCTTCAAGCTCCTGAGCCTTCTCCCGGAGGGAAGAGGGACAAGAAGTGTGTTGGCTGTGTGGGTCAAGTCCTTGATTATCCTGGCAGCACTGCTCCGACAGCGTGTGGTGTAAAGTGAGTCCAAGGACGGAAGATTGGTTTGTGTGATGTGCTGCGCCGTGTTCATGATCTTCTGCAGCTTCTTTCAGTGTTGGACAGGACAACTTCCATACCAGGTTGTGATGCACCCTAGAAGAATGCTAGAGCTAGAGAGGGTGCAGAAAAGATTCTCAGGGACATTGCCTGAACTGGAGGGCTTGAGTTATAAGGGGAGATTAGATAGGTCAGGTCTGTTTTCCTGGGAGTGAAGGAGGCTGAGAGGTGACAAGATAGATGTATATAAAATTATGAGAAGCATTGAAAAAGTGGACAGCCATAACTTGTTTCTGAAGTAAGGGTTGTCTAAAGCTAGAGGGGAAAGGCTTAAGGTAAGAGGGAGGAGGTTTAAAAGTGGATCTGAGGGATAGATTTTTCACACAAGGAATCATTGGTATCTGGATTGAGCTGTCAGGGGAGCTGCTGGAGGCAGGAACAATAAAACAACACTTAAGAAATATCAGGACAGGCACTTGATTGAGCAGGGCAAAGAGGGATATGGAATTATTGGAAACAAGTGGGATTAGTATAGGTTGGCATGATGGTTAGCATTCATGTGGTGGGCCAAAAGTCCTGACGATGCTGTACAACTCCATGACCCTATTGCCAAATTACATCAAACAAGTTGGATCTTGTCTTTGGAATCTCCTTACAGCAGCTAGAATACTGAGGCTCCAGTGGGTCTGTCACTGCTGGAAACAAAACATTGGTTGTTTAAACATTTCATTCATGCTCTTGCAGTGCCCCCTGGTGGCTTTCTTTTGTCTAAACTGGTTCAAAATGAGCTGAGGAGTTTTAAGATGTTAATTCTGAAGCAAACAATCATTCTCCACCCTTATGTTCCAATGCAGAGGGGAATATTCAGGCATGACAACTGACAGAATATCTACTCCAAGGGCTATCCAGAAGAGTCGGAGTACTTACCACTTCTTACAGTTATATCCCTGCCTTCTGTTCCTTCCCCTTCTCTGGGCATTGGTCAGTTCCTGGAGAAACAGGTCCTCAACACTTGAATACCCTCTAGATTCATTAGTCACAAGGCAAGCCCAGGATAAGGTGAATTTACAGACATCACAGCCAAGATCTGATGACACCAGGCCCTCTCTCTCATTCCCTCAGCTGACCTTCTGTGTCTGTTGTCATACACAAGAAATTGCCTCTGACTGAGTAAGCCCAGACTAAAGCCAACTTTCTCAGTGTCCATCAAAAACTGCACTTGCTTCCGCTGACTCCACTTCGACCAAACCCAGTTAGGGCTGAGTCAGATCCTTCACACTTGGTGATCCCGAAGAGAGATTCAGATTAAATATCCACACCATTGTCCAATGTACTCATTATCACATCTGGAATGTCAGCAGACTGTGCCCCACAAACCCACTTCATCTTGGTCTTTGTTTAACTATCCCAACACACAAAAAAAATCAAAGGTCTGAAGTAAAACAGAAAAGGCTGTGGTGAATCAAGTTCAAGTTCAGACATACATGAATACGCATGAATACAGCGAAATGCAACAGCAAAATCGGGTTCAGGTCTATTATCATTGACAAAAGGTCTATTACATACAAGTTTCATGACATGTGCCAGTGATATCAAACCTGATTTTGATTTCCCTCTCAATTTATTTCATGGGCTGAGAGTGACTTACCATCTTCAAATGAAGCCAGTCATTTTGTCAAAAGATTACTCTTGTGGACAATTGGCTTCCTTTAAGAATAAGGGGTAGGCCATCTAGAACAGAGTTGAGGAAAAACTTTTTCACTCAGAGAGTTCTGGATCTGTGGAATGCTCTGCCTCAGAAGGCAGTGGAGGCCAATTCTCTGGATGCTTTCAAGAAAGAGTTAGATAGAGCTCTTAAAGACAGCGGAGTCGAGGGATATGGGGAGAAGGCAGGAACGGGGTACTGATTGTGGATGATCAGCCATGATCACAGTGAATGGCTGTGCTGGGTCAAAGGGCCGAATGGCCTACTCCTGCACCTATTGTCTATTGTCCAGGTTTTGCATAGATTGGTGGATTTACGTTTTTCTTGTGAATGCTGCTTATAAAATGCTATGTGCCTGTGGTGCTGCTGCAAGCAAGTTTTGCATATGACATTAAACCCAACTTTGACTTTGATTACGCAAGGCGGAGATAGGGTAAATAGGTCAGAGTCTTCTTTCCCAAGAGAAATGTTAAATATTTATGAGCACAGCTCCAAGGTGAGAGGGGAAAAGTTTAAAGGAAATTTATGAGGCAATTTTTCTTCTCTACATAGAGTGGTGGGTGCTTGGAATGCACTGTGAGGGAAGCATATACACTAATAGGGTTTAAGAGATATGTGAGCAGACAGGAAATGGAGGGATATAGAGCATGTGATGCAGATTGACAGAAGGGTTGAGGGTTTGCATAGACATAACATAATGGGCATAAGGGCCTATTCCTGTGTAAATCTGTTTTATGCGCACACCAGTATGGTCCTGCCTATATGTGACTCCAGACCAACCAATCTGGCTGGCTCTTAAACACCTTCTTAAACAGGTCAGCATGCCAGTCATTTAAGGTCAATTAACGAGGGTGGCACAATGGTGCAATAAGTAGCACAGCTGCCTCACCGCTCCAGTAACTCGTGTTTGAGCCTAACTTCTGGTACTGCCTGGCTGGAGTTTGCATGTTCTCCCTGTAACTTCGTGGGTTTCCCCCAAGTCCTCCAGTTTCCTCCCACACACCAAAGATATGCAAGCTGGTAAAGTAATTGTCCACTGTGCAGTGTTCCCAGTGCTTTGGTTGAGGGGCAGAATCCAGAGGAGTTGATGGGAGTGTGGGAAGAATGAGCTACAGGGAAACCAGCAGAGGAATGGAACAGGTGGGATGATTCAGAGAGCCAGCATTGATTTGATGGACTGAATGATCTCCTATGTTGTAAGAAAATTTGAGACCTTCGTGACAGTACCCAGTAACTCTTCATAGTCTGGTGTTCTCTTCAGAACTGTCCTTTCTGAAGTGTTCCCCCTTGCAGGTTCTGCTGTTTGTCACCAGGCAACTAATAAAAAGTTTCCAGTCTCAACCTTTGTGCACATACTATCTTGACCATATGACAACTGTTGTCATGGCAAGACATTCCATCCATTCCCCTTTGGATGAATGTCTATAAAAAACAATATTTACAATGGTTGTAGAAACTAGGATATCCCCAGTACTGTACATCAAAGCATACAGTACAAAGTCAACCTTTGCACAACTGGTAGCATTTATATCACAGAGGTCGACATTGGGAGTTTACTCCTTGAGCACACAAATTTGACACACTGTTATAAGTCCAACATCCAAGGAATTGCTAAACTGAGCCCAGTCTATAAGATGCAAAAATTAGCAGGTTGCTAATGGGGGAGTTCTCTCTGATGACTCACCTCTCAAGCAATGAAAGGAACAGTCATGCGCTTGACTGCTGTTTGGGTGATTGCTGTGTTAAAACTCAGTGAGATATTTTTCTGTATCATATTTAAAGTGCATGGCAGCAGCTGAGGCAAAGAGTCACATACACCTTCTTTAGCCTTGTCTTTTTCATTAGGTACTCTCAATGTGGCCTCCTCTGCAGCAATGAGACCAAGCACAAACTAACCGTCCAATTTGCCAAACACCTTATCTCCTCCTGGTTATCCTGGTTGCCAGCCATTTTCATTCCCATCCCCATTCCCACACTGATATGTCTGTCCTTGGCCTCCTCACTGCCACAGTGAAGCCAAACACAAACTAGAGAAACAGTGCCTCATATTCCCCCTGAATAGTCTACAATCCAGTGGCATGAAGGTTGAATTCTCCAACTTCAGGTAACTTGCTCCCTTTGTGATGAAGGGTCTAGGCCCGAAACATCGACTGTACCTCTTCCTATGGATGCAGCCTGGCCTGCTGCGTTCCACCAGCATTTTGTGTGTGTTGCTTGGATTTCCAGCATCTGTAGATTTCCTCGTTTTTGCCCTTTATGTCCCCTTTCTTCCTATTACCGCTATTGTCCCATTACCGTGTTTCTTTCCCCTCTCCCTCTGTTAGTCACCCACACAATCTTCCCACTACTCCCATTTGCTGCCCTGACCTCCCTTATTTAGTTCCACGCTTCATCTCCCTTCCCTATCAGATTCCAACAACTGCAGCCTTCTGTTGCTTCACGTTTCACTTCTTGTCTCTGTCACTATCTACCCATCACCACCTCCTCACCTGGATCAACCTATCACCTGCTAGCTCTTACTCCAGTCTCTCCTCTCCTTTATACTCACTATCTCCACTCCTTCAGTCGAAAGAGTCTTGACCTCAAACTTCAACCATTCATTTCCCTCTATAGATGCTGGCTAATCCACCGAGTATATTGTTTTTTTTAAACTGTAAAGTGCTCCAGGACACTGAGTCAGGTGATATAAAAAAAATTCTCTCCTTTCCTTGCTTTGTGGCAGCAGCCTTTCATGTGTTTGTACTGCGGATTGGTCTGAAGGTTAACGTTAGCAAGAAAACCAATCTGCTGTCCAGAAGGTGAAGCACAACTGGCTGTTTTGGGATTAACACAGAACAGTAATCTCCTGTGATGCACCTACTCTCACTCACATGCATTAATTCCATGAGTCACTCTAGGAATAAATAGTGAGTGGGTAATAAAAGGAGGGGTGTGTAAACTCAGCAGGTCGGGCAGCACCTATTAAAGCCCGTCACGAGCCTTGTGGCCCATCAGGCCGGTGCTTATGCCGGTTTCCGTGGCATGAAGCAACTGGGAGTACAAGTCCGCTTCCCCCCCCCCAGATAGGACGCCAGTCTATTGCGAGGTTAACCCCCATTTTTGCCGGTACCCGTTCTCAGCTGGGTAGACTGGAGCATTGTGTGGTTAAGTGCCTTGCTCAAGGACATACACGCTGCCTTTGCCGAGGCTCGAACCCACGACCTTCAGATCGCTAGTCCAATGCCCTAACCACTTGGCCACGTGCCACACAAGCAGCACCCATGGAGGGAAATAACAGCTGAAGTTTTGGGCGGAGACCTCCACCCTGATGAAGGGTCTTGGCCCGAAATGTCGACTGCTTATTTCCTCCATAGATGCTGCATGAGCTGCTGAGCTACTCCAGCATTTTGATTGTGTTGCTCAAGGTTTCCAGCATCTGCAGAACCTCTGTGTCTCTGACAGTTGATTATAAATGTTTATTGGCATGTAGAGAATGAGGTGACAGCTGGAATACCTAAAGGAGAAATCGACAGCAAGAAATAAACTGCTGGAGAACGTGGCGGGTCAGGCAGCCTCTGTGGAGATGGAGGGATTGAGACCCTGAATCAGGACTGAGCATGGGGAGTGGGGAGGGGGGAGATAGATGGTGCAAAGTGAAGAGAGGGAGGAGTGAGGAAAGGGCTATAATGGGGTTTGAACAGGTTCATACTTAGAAGGTGTGGTAAATGGTGTGGACTGTAGCAGGTGAATTTAATATCCAGGTGTGTGCAAGTCAAGTAAATCAAGTTTATTTTAATTTATACTCAACCATACATGAATACAACCGAATGAAACTGTTCCTCTTGTGCCAAATTGTAAAACGTCCACAGCACATTCAAGATAGCAAGCAAACACACACACACACACACACACACACACACACACCCCAAGTCCCTAAGAGACATGTCCCTCAAATTGATAGTACAGTGACGTAGTTGTAAGAACAAGGGTACAAAGTACAGACTAAGTGATCAGGTTAACGTATATGGAGCATTTGATGGCTCTGGCTCTGTACGTGAAGAAGCTTACAAGGATGAGGGGAGCTCTTACTGAAACTAACTGCATACTGAAAAACATGGAGAGAGCGGATGTGAAGAGGATATGTCTATTAGTAGTAGAGTCTAGGAACCCAGGGCACAGTGTGAGAATAAAAGGATATCCCTTTAAAACTAAGATGAGGAGGAATTTCTTCAGTCAGACCATTAAAGACAGGAGAAGAATTCAATAATTCAGCTTATCGAGTCAGTGCTGCCATTCTATCATGGCTGCTTTATTATCCCTCTCAACCTTATTCTCCTGCCTTCTCCCCATAATCTTTGATGCCCTGACTAATCCAGAACCTATTAACCTCTACTTTAAATATACTCAATGACAATAAGTTTGTACGCTATTTCTTTGTCCTGCATTACTACCTCACCAACATCATTTTCCTGCAGCCCCATATCCACTCTCACCTTTTCTTTTTATATATCTGAAAAAGACCTATAGTATCCTCTTATATATTATTGGCTAGTTTACCTTTGTATTTCATCCTTTTCCTCCTTATGGCTCTTTTAGTTGCCTTCTGTTGATTTTAAAAGCTTCCCAATCCTCTAACTTTGCATTAATTTTTTTGCTATATGTCCATCTTTTCCTTTTATACTGTCTTTGACTACCCTTCTCATCCTCCCTTTGCAAAACTTCCTCATCTTTGGGATGGATCTATCCTACAATTTCCAAATTGCCCCCAGAAACTCCTACCATTGCTATTCTGCTGTTATCCCTGCTAGTGTCCCCTTCCAATCAACTTTAGCCAGCTCCTCTCTTGTGCCTCTATGATTCACTTTACTCCACTGTAATGACGAAACATCAGATGGTGGTGAATCTCTGGAATTCATTGCCACAGAGAGTGGAGGAGGCCAAATCATTGGATGTATTTAAGACAGAAACTACAGGTTCTTGATGGGTAAGGATGGGTAAACTTTATGGGGAGAAGGCAGTAAAATGGGGTTGAAATTAGCCATGATTGTTTGGTACAGCAGATGGGTCCCAATGATCTATTTCTTTTCCTATATGTTCTTATGATTAGTACATGGATGCGAGGGACTAGAGCGTGGCTATGTGTGTGGATCCTTGAAAGTGGCAGGGTTTATAGAGAGACAGTTTACTAAAGTGTGTGGAATCCTCCAAATCAAACAGTGGTAGAGAAATTTATGTGAACCCATACAAGCCACAGCTAGATCAGAGCTGGAGTACTGTAGCCAGTATATACTTCTCCAGGCAAGGGGTGGGGGGGGGGAGAATGGGGAGATGGTGACGGAGGCTGTGAGGTGATAGGTAGAGGTAACAAAGAACTGCATATGGTAGAGTCTGTTAGGGTAGGAAGGTGGGGATGGCAGAAGGGAACAATGGGGGAATTGTGTGGGTGATAGGCAGATGGGAAAGGAAAGAAACGAGGTGATGGGAGGCTGGGGTAGGAAGAAATAGACAGGTCGGGAGTAGAGAGATAAGGAACAGAGGGGTAGTAGCTAACAATTCACCTGCAAGTTTTTTGGAGTCATCTACAATATCCAATGCTGCTGGAGGAGCCTCCTCTACACCAGCAAAACTCTACATAGATTGGGGGACCAATTTGTTAAACTCCTTCATTCCATCGGTCACAACTGGTGGGATTTCTTGGTGTCCATCCATCTTAACTCTACTTCCTATTCACATTCCGACATGGCAGCCCATGTCTTCCTCTAATGCTGCATGAGGCCAATCTCAGGTTGGGGGAGGAATACATACGTATATATAGAAACATACAAAATTTTGAAAGGGATGGATAAGATAGAAGCAGGAAAGTTGTCTCCATTGGTGGGTGAGACTAGAACTAGGGGACATTGCCTCAAGATTCTGGGGAGAAAATTTAGGATGGAGATGAGAAGAAACTGTTTTTCCCAGAGAGTGGTGAATCTGTGGAATTCTCTGCCTAGGGAAGCAGTTGAGGCTTCTTCACTAAATATATTTAAGGTACGTTTAGATAGATTTTTACATAGTAGGGTGATGGGGAAAAGGCAGGTAGATGGAGATGAGTTTACGGACAGATCAGCCATGATCTTATTGAGTGGTGGGGCAGGCTCAATGGGCCGAATGGCCTACTCCTGCTCCTATTTCTTATGTTCTAATACCTTAATTTTCGTCTGGGAGATCTCCAAGCTGATGGCAAGTACATTAATTTCTCCAACTTCCAGTAATTTCTCCCTCTTCCCACTTCTCTCTTTTCCATTTTGCATTCTGTCTCCCCTAGTACCCCTCTTCCTCTCACCTGTCTCTGCTGCCATTTCTCCCATGGTCCACTCTCTTCTTCTATCAGATTCCTTCTTCTTCCATTCTCTACCTTTTCTACCTATCACCTCCCAATTCATCACTTCACTTTATCCCCTTCCCACCCACCAACCTTCCCCCTCACCTGTCACCTGCCACCTGCCATCTCGTACTCCTTCTCCTCGCTACCTTATTCAGGCTTCTGTACCCTTCCTTTCTAGCTCTGATGAAAAATCTTGGCTCAAAACATTGACTGTTTATTCCTTTCTACAGATGCTGCCTGACCTGCTAAGTTCCTCCACATTTTGTGTGTGTTACTCTGAATTTCCAGCATCAGCAGAATCGCTGTGTTTGTGAAGGATTTCAGTACCTGGGTCAGGCTGGAGGTGGTGGGCTTACTCATCTTGAAGTATGGGATGTTGGTAGGAGATTTATGGAGCTGGACAAGACCATGACAGGTTTACAGAAAGTAAATCAAGGGACGCAGTTCTCTATAGTAAGTGGTTCAAAGATCAGAGGTACAGATTTAAAGTGATGAGCATGTATGGTTGTAAGGAAGAAAGATTTTACACATTGTGCTTGTGCTCTAGATCTCACTGCCTCTACAAAGCTGTACAGATGTCAGTCAGGGCTTTCAAAAAGGTAAATGGGGGGAGAATAATTTATAAGCCTATGGGACTTCTCTGCTAGGACTGGCATGAATTTTAAAGGCTGAATGTTCTCCTTCAGTGCTGTAACTATTTTATGATCTAAGGCATAGGTTTTATCTGCATGTAACGTTATTAAATACTGCCAAAGAGTAAGGAAGAATGCTGACCAACGGCCAATGAATCCATTTGACATTCAATTAAATATAGCATCATGGTGCTTGACACAGTACCGTAGAATGAAGTCGCAATGCATTGGGTGACAAACCAAACTGTGTACAGCCTGTGACTATATGTGATGCATTGGGATACAGAAATAGTTATAATACCACCATTACCACATTTTGCTCTGGATACCCAGGCACATTCAAAGCACCCATCACTTGTATCCATGTTTCAGCAAGTTAAAACACTATAGTGACAACTAGGTAATTCACAAATGAAGAAATTTTATTAAATAGTAAATTTCCTTCCTTGTCATGCTGGCACAAAATCCATGGATTGCTTCAATACAGAGTTCCAGCAGTGTAGGTATGGACCAGAGATTCCAAATGTAATACATTCATCAGTATTTAATCTCTATATTTTTGTTCCCTTAATATATGAAAATGACATGGTTTCTAAACTTTTTCTCTCCACAACCATTTCACATTTATCAGTATACAAATGCCAAATGCAGTGTCAGAGCAAAAAAAATCAAGTGACCATCACGAATCAGTACTTTTCTTTAAAATTACCTTCTTTAAAATTAGCAAATATAAATACTTCAATTCATCCTGTGTTTCAGAATCTTTAAGTAACACAAATTTTGGCTTTAGTTACAGGTGTGGTACTATTGAGAACAAAAGCTTGTCTGTTCAATCGGAAAGACTTCCAGATCAACCTGGGGTGTGTCTAACATCATGGACAAACCGCTTGATCTTTTCCTGAGCTCTAGGTGTCAACTTCTTGCATTGACATCCTTCCAGAGTTTGTGATGTCATTTCCAAATATGGTGAAGTACAAATATGGAAAACCGCAAGTAATTCTCGTTTCACCCTCGGCAGAGCAGTGACAGAATCTTCCCTTTATCACCAAATTTAATCTGTACCTCTTCAAATCTGAAAATGCCCCTGAATAGGTCAGGCTGCCAGGATCCACCCTAATCTTGGCAGTGATCTTGCCATATATCACATCTCTGGAAGAACATCTGACCTGCAAGCACCTCTGGTATGACCCTGTGGTGGAGGGGAGAGACAAAGAAAAGTCCATTTTAATTGAGCAGAGAAACTGTACTCTTTAAATCATTCTTTGCTTTTTCTTTATCTTGAATCCTACTTTTTGAAGTTAAAGTCTCAAGCATCAACCTCCCTCAACACACTGACTTGTTCCTCCCCATCAGAGAATCCTGAAGATCCACACTCAATGATTTAGGAACAGTTCTTCCCCTCCACTATCAGATTTCTGAACAATCCATGAACACTACCTTGTTACTCCTTATTGTTTTGCACTGTATCTTTATTTTGTTATTTTTAGCAACTTTTTAAAATCTTGCACCGTACTGTTACCGCAAAAACAAATTTCACAACATGTAAGTCATTCTAAAGTTATTCATACATTGCACTACGCAGTGTAAAGAACATTTGGAGGAATGATATTCCCTTGGGGCTACCCTCTGTAAAGGCTGGTGTGGATCAGAACGAATACACTGACGGAAATGGGTGGGTTGCTCAATAAGGGAAGGATGTTGTGACAGGTGTAATAAAGACAGTGTGAGGAACTATCAATGCTGAGCAGAAGGGCCTGCTTCTGTGCAGTAGAATCTGCATTTACTGAGAATCAACCCCAAGGTTATCAACAGGGTAATAACCAAACCCTTAAAGTCCTCCCCAATGTCAGTAATCATGTGGGTTCTATTCAAAGTTGCTCATTATCACATGCACACATATATGTATGCACAGGAGAAATGAAAAACTGAGTGGACCGTGGGCTCATTAACACTACCTCACTGACATAAGACATGCCGGGAATCTTGAGCAGCACACATAAATGCTGGAGGAACTCAGCAAGTCAGGAGTCCCCCAAAATGTCAACTACTTATTCCCCTCCACTGACATTGCCTGATGCGCTGAATTCTTCCAGCATTTAGTGTGTAACACTTCCTCATTATTTGTCTTTTTCACTGATAATCATTTTTATGCTTTGCACTGCACTGCTGCTGTTAACATATGACATATGTCAGTGATTACTTACAGCAGCTTTACAAGGCATCACAGCAGTGTTCACAAGCAAAACATCTATTTTTTAAAAAGTCACAAAAACAAAATCACAACTAAAAGGAAGTCCATTTTAGTGCAAAGTGATCAAAGTGGTCATCTTATACTGTAAGTGAAGGGAACCTCCATGTAAAAGCACAAGCCTCAGAAATAAACCAATGCCAAGTCACTACTCACTCAGGCAAGCGTGGTCACTACTGTATCTTCATTTTCACCTTGTACATTTCTCTCCTCAACTGGTTGTGGGTTTGTAGCTCCGCTACACACTTCCAACTTCTTCCTTCCATTATACTTCCTGCGATAACAACTATACACAGAAAAGTTGGGAGAAATGGAGGTCTTTGAAAAATATTCCTCATAAGTTGAATCACACTCCTCTACTTCTACGCAAGTCAGACAGTTTGCTTTCCTCAGAAATACCAAGAGAAGATGTAATATTTTTATAGAACAAATTTCTTAGCCTATAGCCCAAGATCTGGTTCCTCCCTGATTTCAAAGTGAATCTAATACCTTGATTCCTTGAACACCTCACACGGTTACAAATCGACAAATTTAGTGAAAATCTTATTTTTCCGTGACTCTAAGTATGCTCTGTATTTAGTTTAAACCAATTTAGTCTTGCAGAAGCTGACATCAATATTTATCCTAACCTTAATTAGGGTTTTATTTATGCTTTCTGTTCAAAAACCTGGTGAGTTCATAACAAACTTGCAAAAAAAAGACTAAATGGTGGAAGCATTTGAACTTCTTTAAAAATAATTATAAGTGGAACTTATCAAAGAGTCTGTGCTGTACTTCTCTATGACTCGGTAACAGTATTTAATTTTACATCCACCTTTTAATACACAGTTCTTGGATATCTCCAAGTTGCCTCTTCACATAACCAACCTTGCTCTGTCTATGTACAAACACACACACACACACACATACATATATGTATATACATATACTCTCTCTCTCTCTCTCCCCCATCTCTGCCAGGTATCATCTTCTTGAAGGACTTGCCTGTGCCTTCTTCAATCCCTTGACACAATTATGTGCTTTTCTCCTCCACTGATTGGCTGCCCAGACTCACAATCACAAGCCATCCAGTACAGCCACAAAGCATCTCACAAACTCATGTTTGTTAATCCCCTCCATGGGCACTATTACAGCCAAATCCTTTTACTCCCTGCCATTTCACAGGAACACAGCACACCAGCTTGGCTTCATTCAAATGCTGCCCCTGACTTGATGTATATATTTAGATGGCACAACCATGGCTAACAAGAGCAGTCATAGCCAACATAAAAGTCAATGACAGGGCATATAAAAGAGCAAAGATTAGTGGATTAGTGGAAGAGCAAAAGTTAGGGGATTGGGAAGCTTCTAAAAACCAACAGAAGGCAACTAAAAAGTCACTTAGAAGGTAAAGATGGAACACACAAGTGCGTGAGCCAATAATATTAAAGAGGATACCAAATGTTTCTTCAGATACATGAAGTGTAAAAGAGTGGCACGAATGGATATTGGACTGCTGGAAAATGATGCTGGAGAGGTCATACTGGGGGACAACAAAATAGTGGACAAACTGACTAAGTATTTTGCATCAGTTTTGACTGTGGAAGCCACTAGCAATATGGCAGAAGTTCCAGGTGTCAGGAGGCATGAAGTGTGTGAAGTTACCATAACTAGAGAGAAGGTTTTTGGGAAACTGAAAGGTCTGAAGGTAGATAGGTCACCTGAACCAGTTCTGAAAGAAATGACTGAAGAGATTGTGGAGGCGCTAAGAATCACTTGATTCTAGAATGGTTCTGGAAGACTAAAAAATTGCAAATATCACTCCACTCTTCAAGAAGGGAGGGAGGCAGAAGAAAGGAAATTATAGGCCAGTTAGTCTGGCCTCAGTGGTTGGGAAGATGTTGAAGTTGATTATTAAAGATGAGGTCTCAGGGCACTTGGAGGAATATGATAAAATAGGCCGTAGTCAGCATGGTTTCCTCAAGGGAAAATCTAGCCTGACAAATCTGTTGGAATTCTTTGAAGAAGTAACAAGCAGGATAGACAAAGGAGAATATGTTGATGTTGTGTACTTGCATTTTCAGAACGTCTTTGACAAAGTGCCACACATGAGGCTGCTTAACAAGCTATGAACCCATGGCATTACAGGAAAGATTCTAGCATGGATAAAGCAGTGGCTGATTGACAGGAGGCAAAGAATGGGAATGAAGGGAGCCTTTTCTGACTGACTGCCGGTGAGGTGGTGGTCCATAGGGGTCTGTGTTGTTAATTACTCTTTTTATGTTATATGTCAATGATGGAATTGATGGCTTTGTAGTAAAGTTTGATGACGATATGAAGATAGATGGAGGGGCAGGTAGTTTTAAGGAAGTAGAGAGGCCAGAGAAGAATTTTAAAAAATTAGGAGAATGGGCAAATAAATGCCAGATGGAGTACATGGTCATGCACTTCGTTTGAAGAAATGAAAAGGTTGACTATTTTCTAAATGGGGATAAAAAACAAAAAACCGAGACTCAAAGGGACTTGGGAGTCCTTGTGCAGGATTCTCCTAAAGTTAATTTGCAGGTTGAGTCAATGGTGAGGAAGGCAAATGCAATGTTAGCATTCATTTCAAGTCGACTAGAATATGAAAGCAAGGATGTCATGTTGAAACTTTATAAAGCACTGATGAGGCCTCACAGAGTACTGTGAACAGGTTTGGGCCCTTTATCTTAGAAAGGATGTGCTGAATATGGAGAGGGTTCAAAGGAGGTTCATGAAAATGATTGAAAGATTGAATGGCTTGTCATATGAGGAGCGTTTGATGGCTCTGGGCCTGTATTACTAGAATTCAGAAGAATGAGGAATAACCTCATTGAAACCTATTGAATGGTGAAAGGCCTTGATAGGATGGGCGTGGAGAGGATGTTTCCTATGGTGGGAGAGTCTAAGACCAGAGAACACAGCCTCAGAATAGAGGGTCGTCCTTTTAGAACAGAGATGAGGAGGAATTTTTTTTAGCCAGAGAATGGTAAATCTGTGGAACTCTTTGCCACTGGTAGCTGTGGAGTCCAAGTCTTTATCTATATTTAAGGCAGAGGGATAGATTCTTGATTGCTCAGGGCATGAAGGGATCCGTGGACAAGGCAAGAGATTGGAGCTGAAAGGAAAATTGGATCAGCCATGGTGCAATGACGGAGAAGACTCGATGGGCCAAATGGCCTAATTCTGCTCCTATATCTTATGGTCTTAACCTCGATGACTGCCTTGCTGTGTATCTTACCCCTTACCTAGGATTCTGAATGCTTACTAAATTATCTTGTATGCCACAGATCGAGATAATTCAACAATATGACTAATAGAACACCAGTCATATAACTTAATATGAGCAGAAACTAATTAAATTATTAAACTTATACTAAAGCTTTATCCTTGGAAACAAAGCGTGACCCCTTTCTGTCAGATGAAAGAAAAACAAATGTGTTCAGATGTTACATGATCCCTTATCTCTGGGAGTGAGGACTGACCCAGTTTTCTCCAACATTCCAGCCTCACAACTAAATGGTACAGTGGAGCTGCTGCCTCAGAGTGTCAGAAACCCAGGTTCAATCCCGATCAGTCTGCTCTGATATTTAATAATATCATGGTTTATATGGACAATAATTTCAACATTACATATCAGCCTACCCTTCCCCCACCCCAGCAACCCTCCACCACAGACAAAGGGTCTTTAGCCTGAAATGTTTACTGTTTCTGTCACCAGAGATGCTTCCTGACCTGCTGTTTTCCACATTTTGATTTTTGTTGTAGTTTTTTTAAATTATCTTTTATCTCATTGCTTATCAAGTACCTAATGGTGCATTAAGATATTCGAAAAATCTGCCTCCAACCCCTTTATGGCCTCAAACCCTCAGGAAATAACAATAATCACCACACCTGTCTTAACTGGGCAATTCATTTTTATGGTAACTCCTTATTCTAGATTCTCCCACAAGAGAAAACATCATCTCCACATGCACCCTATCAAGATGCAACAAAGTCTTACAAGTTTCAATCCAGTTCTTTCACTCTTCTAAACTCCTGCCTCTCCAACCTATCCCCATAAGGAAGCTTGGCCTTTCCAAGAGCTATCTACAGTTTCTGAGGATGTAACCAGACATAGTCTAACACTTAACTGCACACAAATACAGATGATAATTATCAGTATTATGAGCACCACCATCGCCAGAACCAGACCCATGATGATGAATTGGTCGCGCTCTTCCATCAGATAGAGCACGTCTACGAGTTGACACCGAGATCCAACGTAGCCAGGATAACATCTGTTGAGAAAAGATCAAAGCACCAGTTATTTTTACAATATCTTCCTTAAGTCAAAAGCAGTGGACTAAGTTGGGTGATTATTTATGGTAACTTGCTTTCCCAGTTATTGGTGAGCGATGAATCACTTATCTCTGGGGGTGAGGACTGACCCAGTTTTCTCCAACATTCCAGCCTCACAGCTAAATGGTACAGTGGAGCTGCTGCCTCAGAGTGTCAGAAACCCAGGTTCAATCCCGATTCAGGTATTCCCTGTGTAGAGCTTGTACATTCTCTGCGACCATATGGGCTTCCTCTCAAATCTCAAAGACACGTGACTCAGTAGGTTAACTGGTTAACTGTAAATTGCCACTAGTGTGAAGGTAAGGGGTAGAAGCTGGGGGAGATTTCTTGGTGTAAATGGATGGGTGATGGTTGGTGTGGGTTCAGTGAGCTGTGCTGTATCTCTCTATAACTCTTCAATCACATGTTCACCAGAAACTGGTGCTGAAACTACATGGTTGTTGCAGACACTTGTTCTGTAGACCCTTCAATGTGGAGTCGTTTAAGATAATCAAAGGGTAACTGGGAGCATGAACAAACAAGTAAATTATTTCTCAGTAGGGAAGTCAAAATATATATTTAAGGCAGAGGTCGATAGATGCTTGATTGGTCAGGGCATGAAGGGATATGGGAGAAGGCAGGAGAATGGGGCTGAGAGGAAAATTGTTGAAATGGTGAAGCAGACTAGATGGACCAAATGACCTAATTCTTCATCAATATCCTATGGTCATATGGTCTAAAAGGGGAACCTGAACAAGAGGCATCAAGGGTAGTGATAGGAATCTCTTCTTCACACAAGGACAGCTGAAATCTGCAACTCCCTCAAAACGAAAACAACTGAGGATGGGGTTGTGAAACCTTAGAACTAGCGCTGACAGATTTTGTCGTTTGGGGAGATGGTGAAGTTAAGGTAGAGATTAGGTACCACTGGTGCTGTCCACATAGTTTTCACATCGGTGCTTCAATTTCCTCCTACATTACATGGGTTGGCAGGTTCACTGGCCACTGTAAATTCCCTCTGGGGGATTGAATTTGGGGAGGTCCATGAGAATACGGGGATTGGTTTAGCAGTGGTTGATATCCACCACAGACTCAATGGGCCGAAGGGCCTGCTTATGAGCTGTTATCTATAACCATCCATCTAATAGTAGAACAAGCAGATCAGAGCGCCTTTCTGTTCCTACTCCCTGATCTATTCCCACAGCTGGCGATCACTGACATGAGATCAATGTTGAAATCATTCACAGTATCACACTGCATCTGGGAGCATGTTGCAATAAAGATTCATAGGAATGTGTGGTTTGAAATATTATATTGATCTTTCAGCCAACAGATTATCTGCTGCCAGTGAGAGTTTGCTGTGGAATTTGGCTGCTTTGTTCCCTACAACCATGATGCCACTTCAAAGGAATTTCAGGGGTTGTAAAGCAATATAGTACAGAGTTTGAGACAAGGTTACACAAGCTGGAATCAACAGTGACTGAGTCACGGCCAATAATTGTAAAGATGGAAGTCTCAAACAGGTTTTGATCAATAACTTACAAACAGGAAGGCTCCTGTACTACCAACACGAAGCGACATTGACCTTGGATACAGTAGCCCTGCAACCATTCTGGACACTTGCCGAAGTGCCCTGACCGGGAAGTTTCTGCAAGAGAATCTGAACATAAAGAAAGTATTTTATTCATTCAAACAAAGGAGGTGTTTTTTTTCTTACTAGTGTGAGTGCAATAACAAGATGAGGGAACCCTGAAAGTTACTGTTAGAATTAAAAAGAGACACAAGAAACTGAAGTTGCTGGAATCTGAAGCATCACACAAAGAGGTGAAGGAACTCAATGAGTCAGGCAACACTCATGGAGGGAAATGGACAAGGTGAAGGGTCCTTCCACAGATGCTGCCTGACCTTCAAGTTACTCCAGCACAGCAATGCTGTGTTGCAAATGGAATTAAAGGCACATTTCAATTTACTGATTATTGAATTAGAGTGAACCTTTCAAGAGGTAATTAGTCATTCAAACATACAGAATAATGAATCAGGAGGTCACTTCTAGTAGTCTCCATTTGCACAATCAGCTATCAATATATCATGACTAGAATCCGCCCATTTCCATGCTGCTCATAATCACTTGGCACGTTTAGTCCATTACAACAGTGACTTCCCCAAGGATCGGCACCTTGTTGTGGTGGAGAGGCTTGTGAGTTCCTCAGAGTCAGAGAATATTGCCTTCTGGAGCTTAGCTGATTTGGCTCAGATTTCCTCTACTTCCTGAGAAAGCTAAAGAAATTTGGCCCGTCCCCTAAAACCCTCACTAATTTTTATAAATGCACCGTAGAAAGCATTCTTCTAGGGTGCATCACAACCTGGTATGGAAGTTGTCCTGTCCAAGACCGGAAGAAGCTGCAGAAGATCGTGAACACGGCGCAGTACATCACACAAACCAATCTTCCATCCTTGGATTCACTTTACACCGCACGCTGTCAGAGCAGTACTGCCAGGATAATCAAGGACACGACCCACCCAGCCAACATACTTTTCCTCCCTCTTCCCTCCAGGAGAAGGCTCAGGAGCTTGAAGACTCGTATGGCCAGATTTGGGAACAGCTTCTCTCCAACTGTGATAGGACTACTGAACGGATCCTGAACTGGAACTGGGCCGTACCCTCCAAATATCTGGACCTGCCTCTTGGTTTTTTTGCACTATATGTTTTCCCTTTTCTATTTATGATTTATAATTTAAATTTTTATTATATTTACAATCGTTTTGTACTCCAGGGAGCGCGAAGCGCAGAATCAAATATCGCTGTGATGATTGTACGCTCTAGTATCAATTGTTTGGCGACAATAAAATAAAGTAATGGTTGTGAGATCTTACTATGTTCAAATTGAGCAGTTTTTGAAGTTCGAAATTTATATTCTCCTTTCATTTAAATTAATTCCACTGCTTGGCTAATGATACAGATACCGATAACCAACCCTTTTCAATGTGCATTAAGAAACCAATTTCCTCTCAAAATTCCAACAGAAGGAATGATGAACGATTTTTGCTGTGCTATTCAATATTGAAAGGACACTTGGAAAAATAAAACTGCCTTCACATTGCAAACTCATGCTATTCACATTTTTGGCTCAGGAACAGATTGACAATAGGAGGGGTTCCATTCTCAATGCCAACAAGGTGGAGCCTTTCACCAGATGACCTTAGTTTCTACCACACCCACAATTTCTTATAATGTCACTACATTTTAGGTACGTTGCATCACACATCAAAAGGTTTTGTAACTATTTTGTTTCTAGTAATAAACACATTAGACAAAAGTGCTGGCCTTCAGACAAATACAGGCAAATCTCTCAGGTACTTAAAATTTTATAAGAGCAAACTCAACTGTTGCTGCACCCAAATTTTTTTTAAAACTCCACCTTGTTGGGGATTTTCCAGTGAGTTACCAGAAAAGCATTCTTCCATTTGGAAATTAATCTAGGTCAATTCCAGCCTCTCAATTAACAGAACTCCGTTTAAACATGCCAACTATTCTCATTATTCAAAAGGGTGTCTTGTATTTTATTTTCACCCTATTTTGTACCTCGTGTCTCAGAACACTTTGCAGCTATTGTAATACTTTCGGAAGTGTGGTCATTTTCACAATTAGGAAATGCAGCAGCCAAGTTAAGTACACTAACTCCCTCAACAACCTTTCGGAGGCAATGCCTCAGACTGATGACTTAGCTGCAAATCTGGTTCAGTGGGCTCTGAGGTGGCTGATGAGGCTAGTTTAGCAACTATAGGTTCTGCCACAGATGGAGCAAGAGGTGCCTTGACAGGGTTCATAGTGTGTAAGGTGGTCCACTCCTTCCACAGTGCCTCTGTGTAACCCTGAATGTTGAACTAAAAGTTCTCAATACCATCTCTTTCAACTTTGAATGGTCACGTGCTAATAACGCAGTAAGTTGTTTTCCCGATTTTATAGTATAAATACATATTGTGGGGATAGGGAAGACAACCTGTTCGAAAATGATGCCGGGGATCTTTAACATAGAAGAAGTAAATATGGCCCGCATCTCATCTCAAACACGGCACTCCCTCTGCATAATACCAAGAGTGCCAATGTTGATTTTGTTCTACAGTGTCCGCAGTGAGACACAAGCCCAGCCTAGCGTTCTGGTAAATCAGTTGATTTAAAAGGAATTCCCAGCTATCAGCTGAATTGTAGATCCAATTTAATACAAGCCTTTGACCTTGTCACCAGTGACATAGAGACTACTTGTCTACAAAATGCTGGAGGAACTCAGCAGGCTTTCGGTGTTATGTGTGTGTTTCTCAGGGTTCCCAGCATCTGCAAAACCTCATGCCTAGACTTTACCCCATCAGTTCTGCCTCAACTACACAAAATGAAACTGGTCAATGTTTAACTCATTTCCCCTCGTGACCTAGATCAATAGTATCACCAGAATCAGATCAGGATAGGCAGAATCTTTTTCTTACAACACTGTGGTATGTGTGCAGTTCTGGTCACCCTAGCACATGAAGGATTGTGGTGCCTTCAGAGAGGGTGCTAGAGAGATTCACCAGGATGTTACTTGGATTAGAGGATGCAAGCTACAAGAAGAGGATGCAAGCTACCTCTTAAACACCTCTATTGTATCTGCTTTCATCACTACTCACGGCAGTCCATCAAACCAAACTCTATGTTAAAACAGACTTACACCATGCATTTCCTTTAAACTATCCCATATTTTCTTAAATGCATGTTCTCTAGTACTTCACATTTCTACCCTGGGAAAAAGATTCTGACAGTCTACCTTATATATACCTCTCATTATTTTATAAACCTATCAGGTCTCTCCTCAGCCTCCAGAGAAAACAACACAAGTTTGTCCAACTTCTGATAGTGCCTAATCCAGGCAACATGCTGGTAAATCTCTTCCTCACCTTCTCAAATCCTCCATATCCTTCCTTTAAGGAGATGACCAGAACTGCCCACAGCACTCCATGTGCAGCCTAACCAAAGTTTTATACAACTGTAACAGTTACAGAAATGAAAACTCTCCCCTCATCTGGTTGCAGTGACTGGTCAGTGAGGATATTGGATTGTTGTATGTTCACTGATGTTACTGAAGGAAGGACACCTGCTGACCTTACCCTGTATCTGTGACTCCACACCCACCTGGGAAATAGCGCAGCAAACCACAGAGCTCCAGGGCAATAATGTATGGGCAATAAATACTGGCCTTGCCTGGAAATAAATTTACTAAATATTACTGCCAGGCTGAGGTTAGGTGGAATTCCTAAAAAGATTATGAAATATCATTGGTGTGATCAGGTAGGACTTCTAGTTTGGGGATTGATGGTGACCACTGTGGTAAATCTAAACCTTTGCTCCTAGCCCTTACCTCGGTCACCTCTCCTACCCCAGCACCCTTTGTTCTGCCCTTCCTCCCCACATTTCCTTTCTCAATTTTTATTTAACCATACCCAAAATAACAAATTTGGCAAGGACAAAACCAAAGCTGAAGAGTTATTCAAAAAGGCTTTAGTGAGACAAGGAATACAAGTACAGAGGGACCTCTATAATAGGATTCTCACACTATACTAGCTGCAAAGAGACCCACTGAAAAGTTTGTCCACAAAGTTTATAATGCAATTATCTAGAGATGAGAATCTTAATGATCCTCCCATTTTCAGTCACACCCTCCACAGCTGGATTCAAGATCCCTCAGCCCCATTTCCAACACAGATGAACAAATTCCATCATGTGACTGATGTTCTACAACTCTGTCTTATCCTGAACTGTTGAGGGAAGGTCTGAAAGATTGCAAAAAGAAATGCAGAGTAAAAAGCCAGGATGCTGCAGCAATCTTTTCTAACTGGGCACCACATGTTACGCAGGATGTTAAGTTATTGAAAAGGGCATGGAGAAGCGTTACAGAGAACACTGCGGATACAGGGGAGCCAGAGATGTGACAAGACTGCAGAAGATGAGGTTGCCCTTCTTACCAGTGACAAAATTGGCATGAGATCTAATAGGTTCAAAATTATGTGGGGTTTAATGGATTACATTAGGAGAAACAGTTTCTGGAGCGAGGAGGTTGGATAACCAGAAGTCAATATTTAGAGAAATGATAGAGAATTTGTGTGGTTATCTCCTTTTCAAAAAAACCCTCTGGAATGTGCTGCTTGATAGACCAGTAAAAGATTTACCAGGGAACTGAATAATTCTTTCACGCAACCACACTCTCCTGTCTGATCACCCACAATACTCTTTTCCTTTGCCAATGTGTAAGAAGGCTGCAGCTTCAAACTCCACTGCAGAAATTTGGGCACTCGACGGAGACTGACTCATTGCCCTGTGCAAGGTGACAAATTGGTTTATTATAGTCATATGGATTGAGAATCGGTGACAATCTAGTCTTGCATCCCATTTATACAGATCAATTCATTACAACAGTGCATTGAGGTAGTATAAAACAGTACCAGAATGCAGAATAAACCATTACAGAGAAAGTACAATACAGATACACAGTAAGATACAAGGCCCTAATGAGGTAGATTGTGTGGCAAAGAGTCCATCTCATTGTACTAGGGGACTAATCAATAGTCTTTTAACAATGGGACAGAATCTGTCCTTGAGTCTGGAGTTACATGCTTACCAGGGCATTTGTATCTTCTTCTCAATGGGAAGGGAGATGTAAGTAAGAAGACGCTATATTTTAGATAAGACATTACACCAGAAATCTTGAAAATGAACAAAGTCTGCAGATCTAAAATAAAATAGAAGATGTTGGAAACACTTAACAGGTCAAGCTGCATCTGTGGGAAGAGAAACAATTAACATTTCAAGTTAAAACACAGGAAGTTTTAGATTTTCAGCATCTTTTAAAGTTTTTTTGATTTTCGTATACTTATTGAATTCACTGTCACTTCTCTCCTGGGAATGCTAAACCTGGAGAAGCTCCACTTTGTCATCCAAATAAATTTCTTTCCACCTCTCTTGCCTTTTTCATCCTCAAAAGGTCTCTGCCCATCACAACTATTCTGTCACAACACTTCAGCCACAAGGGTTTTGACGAACTGTTTCTCTTCTCACAGATGCCACTTGACCTTCCGAGTGTTTCTAGTGTTTTCTGATTTTATATTTCACCCATATCTCCTCAGGTCTCTCAGGCAGAGCTGAGATTTACACCACACGATTTCTGAGAGGGGTAAGGAAACGAGAGCCATCAAGAGCGATTATCTAATAAAGATTGATTATTTATTAACACATTTCTGTCTGTGGGGATCTTGCATTAACACAGACTGCCTGCCTTACTGTCTGAAATCTGAGGTGACAGACATGCTATAGGAAAATGAGGTGTTTATAAGAGATGTGGAAGAGTTTAGTCAGAAGCGGTGGGATGTAAATGAAAGTGATGCTGTTGATACTAATTAGTTTACAGTTCAGCTATATATATTGCTGCTATGACAACCTAAAAGCAGCATACTCCTGGGGGATGACAGGTTTACTGCAGAAAGCCATCACAACCTGTTATGGGCTCCCTCTTCCATGAAGTTCCATACTCCGACTGCACCCTCTACCACCCTTGAGGTACACTTGAAGCATAGTTACTAATGTAGCAGGTAGGTTAGACATGGGGTACTACTGAGATCCCTCTCAAAATTGAGTTTACTGTCATATGCACAGGTGCAATGAAAAACATACTTGCAACAGCATCATAGGAACATAGCATCAGATAGGTAGCATTCACAGAATGAACATAAATTAAACATAAACTATATACAGTTACAGTATACAAAAACAATTAGAATAAAATACAATGTTCATTGCACTGCCATTACAATATACTGAGGAAGTGATTAGGGTTTTGGCGACTGGTTCAAGAACCAAATAGTTGAAAGGAAGTAGCTGTTCTTGAACTTGGTGGTATGAATTTCAGGCTTCCGCACCTTGTACCTAATGGTCGCTGTGAGAAGACAGCATCGTCCCAAGGATCTGAAGGTGTAGGCAGAGCATGGTTTTAATAGGTCACCCAACAGATGGTTCATCTGACAGTGCAGCATTCCCCCAGTACTGCACCGGCTTATCAGTCTGGATATCCAAAACTTGGAAATGTACTGGAGATTTCAAAAGTTCAAAGTAAATTTATTATCGAAGTACATACTATATATGTTACCATATACAACACTGAGATTAATTCCTGTGGGCAAACACAGTAAGTTGAAGAAATACAATTAATTCATTGAAATACCACACCACAAAAGGATGGACAAACAACCAATGTGTAAAAGAACAACAAACTGTGTAAATATAAAATAAGTAAAAAAAAACAATAAATATCCAGAACACGAGATGAAGAGTCCTTGAAAGTGAGTTCATAGGTTCTGGGAACAGTTCAGTGGTAGGGCTAGTGATGTTGAGTGAAGTTATCCTCTCTGATTCAAGAGCCTGATGGCTGAGGCATAATATCTGTTCCTGAACCTGGTGGTGAGAGTCCCAAGGCTCCTGTACTTCCTTTCTGATAGCAGTGGCGTGAAGAGAGCATGGCCTGGATGGCAGGGGTCCCTGATTATTGGTGCTGCTTTCCTGCATCAGCACTCCATGTTGATGTGCTCAATGGTGGGGAGGGCTTTACTTGTGACGACTTGGCCATATCCTCTACTTTTTGTAGGATTTTCTATTTAAGGGCATTGGTACTTCCATACTAATCAACTGGTCAATATGCTCTTCACTACACATCTATAGAAGTTTGTCAAAGTTTTAGATGTCATGTCGAGTCTTCACAAACTTCTAAGGAAGTTGAGGTGTTGCTGGGCTTTCATCATAATGGCATTTATGTGCTGGACCCAGGACAGGTCCTCTGAAATTATAACACTGAGAAATTTAAAGATGCTGATTCTCCCCACTTCTGCTCCCCCAACGAGGACTGGCTCATAGATCTCTGCTTTCCCCCTCCAGAAGTCAATAATCAGCTCCTTAGTCATGCTGACATCGAGTAACAGATTGTTGTTGTGGCACCACTCAGCCAGATTTTCTATCTCCCTCCTATACGTATGCTGATTCGTCACAACCTCTGATTCAGCCAACACTAGCAAACTTGTATGGCACCGGAGCTGTATTTAGCTCCAGCATAAAGTATAAAGCAAGGGACTAAGCATACAGCCTTGTGGTGCACCTGTGCTGATGGAGATTGCAGAGATGCTTTTGCCAGTTCAAACTGAATGGGGTCTGCAAGTGAGGAAATCTAAGACCCAATTGCACAATGAGGTATTAAGGACCAGGTCTTGAAGTTTATTGATTAGTTTTAAGGGGATGATAGTATTGAATACCAAACTATAGTTGATGAAGAGCATCCTGATGTATGCATCTTTGCTGTCCAGATTTTCCAGGATTGAGTGAAGAGCCAATGAAATGGTATCTGCCATGGACCTGTTGTGACAGTTGGTAAATTGGACTGGATCCAAGTCATTCCTCGGGCAGTTGATATGTTTCATCACCAACCTCTTAAAATAATTCATCACAGTGGATACAAATGCTACTGAACGGAAGTTATTGAAGCATGCTTCCACGTTCTTCGTAGGCACCAGTAAGCTTGAAGCAGATGGGTACCTCAGGCTGCTGAAGCGAGAGATTAAAGATATCAGTGAACACTCCAGCCAGTTGATCAGAACAAGTCTTTAGTACTCGGCCAGGTACCCTATCTGAGCTGGATGTCTCTGTGGGTTCACCTTCCTAAAGGTTGCTCTTACATCAGCCTCTGAGACTAAAATCACAGGGTCATCAGGGGCTGTGTGAGGTCGTGAAGGTTCCTCAATGTTTTGATGGTCAAAGTGAACATAGAAGGCATTGAGTTCATCTGGAAATGATCTACACTTGGAAATGTAGAGTGACTTTGATCAGATATAGATATGCTGTTGAAATAGGTGACAGGTAGAGTTGTTATGACTTGGCCACAGAGTTAATATATAATCCTGAGAACACAATTCTAAAGGGGTACAGGAACAACAAGATCTCAGCATGCGTGTGCACGAATTGCAGTAATTGGCAGTTCAAGCTCAGTGATCTGGTCAAGGACGGGCGGGGGAAGAGTGATTGCGCCAGTGAGAATTTAAACAAGTAACTCCCCAACATATATTGGGGTTTTGATGCCTTTCCCAATAATAGATTTCAACAACTTGAATTTATACAGCATTTTTATGGTAACACAGGCCTCCTTTTAAAAAGTGCTGCAAAACACCATTTACTACTGCGCTGTGAGCTGAACATAGGGCAGATGACTAAAGCCTTGAGGCAGGGATAAGTCAAGGAGAAAAAGTGGAAAAGGCCTAGAGTTGAGGGAATTCCTGAGTTCAGGGCCTAGGGATAGCAGTCAATGGTGAAGTGATGTAAAAAAAGGCAGAAATTGAAGGAAAGCAGTGGTTTCAGAGGGCTGTAAACCTGATAGAGACAGTAGGGAGAGGGAAGGAGTATTTTAACTAGAGACACAAGAAATTTTGCAGATACGGGAAATCCTGAGCACCACACACAAAATGTAATCAGTTAGAATCAGGTTTAATATCCTTAACATGTCGTGAAATTTATTGTTTTGTGGCAGCAATACAGTGCAATACATGAAATACTATGTGTACATACACATACACATATATGTGAGTATGTATGTGTGTGTGTATGTATATATATTTATTAAACTATAAATAAACTAAATAAGCAGTGCAAAAAGAGAGCAAAATACTGAGGTAGTGCTCATGGATTGGTTCATTATCCATTCAGACATCTGATGGAAGAGAGGAAGAGGCTGTTCATAAAATGTTGAGTGTGTGTTTTCACACTCCTGTACCTCAAAATACTGGAGGAATTCAACAGGTCAGGCAGCATCTATGGAGACAAATAAAGAGTCAACAGGGCTGTCCTGAAGAAGGATCTTGGCCCAAAATGCTGACTGTTCATTCCCATCTATAGATGCTGCCTGACCTGCTTAATTTATTTAACATTTTGTGTATGCTGCTAAGAATTGTAACTAAGAGCCAGGGTTTGTCAGTAAGTGGAGGGGAGTTGGTCTAGCGGAACTTCAGATGGCCTAAAGTTAGGAATGCCTTGGCGGAATCCCAGCTGCAGGCAGTGAAAAGCTTGGGGTACCAACCGAGGTGGCAGGTCACACATAAGCAAATAAATCTTATTGGTGTTGGTTAGGAGATGTGGTTCAAAGCAACACAGAAAATGCTGCTGAACTGATGAAGGGTCTCAGTCTGAAACATCGACTGTTTGTTCCCCTTCACAGATGCTGCCTGAACTGCTGAATACCTCTAGTGTTTTGTGTGCTGTGCTGGATCTTCAGCATCTACAGAATCTCTTGTGTTTACGATGTGACGCAAAGCTTGCCTCAGGGATACTTATTTTGTTTCACTCTTTTGAAACAATAAGAATTCTGTTCCTTTGGTATGCCCCTCAACAAGCTTGTCCAGATTAACCTAGAGAGATCACCATAGCAACAGGGAAAGAACATTAATCTCCTGAATATGACCTTTAGTCAAGCAGAAGGGAATGGAGGTGAGAGTTCAGGCGGAAGAACGTGTCACTAAATCAATAATGAAAGTCACCCCACAAAACCAAAGTAAGGATAGTGTAATTAAAACTAAAATATTAATAGCAGCCTTGGAATGACAACAACCTGGTGGTGAGTTCAGGTAACATTGCAAGCTTGGGAACAAGGCTATCAGCATGTTCCTGTGGTCCATCATTAGCATCCAAATCCCAAGGCAATAATGCAATCTTAAATCCATCCACTTCCATCTTAGGTTACTTAACATGTTGACAGCACTAGGCACAATGGAAAAGCTGTTTCAATTTGCTTCAATGTACCAAGACCAGCAAGCATTTATATAGCATCATCTTTGTCCCTTTTAGGAAGAATGAAAATCTTTTCAACTGAGATGACATTTTTGGAAGCACAGTCACTGGTGTAAAGTAGGAAGCACAGCTGTCAGTGCATAAGGAGCTAGCTGAAGGTCTGCTTTGGAATTGGAAGGTTAAAAGGGATGTACATGGAGGTTGTGGGATCATCAATATCCTTTCCAACTACCAAAATCCATGAACCCTGCATTCTAGGGTACAAATCCATCTCAAATCACACCCATTTTGGAAATACAGCCTTTGCTGCATTCTCTGCTCTGTTGGGTTTAGATCCCGGAGCCCCTTTTCCTGATGGTGTTCTGGGAACACCATCACCACAGACTGCTACTGCATCTGCAGTTATTCAGACTTTCACTTCACTTTAAATTCAGCTCTTTGGTCTAAATCTCTGACGAAGTATGGAATGGAGGTAACTTTGAGATGCCAGATCTTCTCCAAGCTGTGATAAGGTCAGAGTGGTCCAGGTGAAATCAAAATGGACACCAGTGAACTAGTGCCATTTGATAGCACTGTCGATGACACATTCTATCACCACCAATGACTGAGGTAGATGAATTGCTGTGGACAGCATTAGAAGGATTGGATTTGTTCTGAAGCTTATGAACAGGATGTACCACGGCAACTTTCTGTTTTGTGTGTCCTTAATAAAGACAAACTTGCCGTGGGTTTACACTAGGATATTTTATTACTGAACTGCTGCTCAATCCTGTGTGTTTGCAACCCAGTCAACATTGTGGCTTCTGGTTCTGAGTGAACTCCTTACATTGCTTTACATCTGAAGTTCTTTATTATACACACATAATAAAACATCTTCACCCTTTGAAGGAAAAACAAACACAACTCTATGTCCTCATAAACCTGAAAGGAACAATAATCCTTTCCAACAAAGATATTCCAGGGCATGTTCAGGACAAACTCAATGCCAACTGTGGTCGTAATGTCCTCACTGGGAGGACTTCTCATTGGAAAAGTGGATGATGCTCTGGACTTCAAGTGCGTTTGAAATCGCGCTTATGTTGTGCTTCAGCAAATCGCCTTGCTTCGTAAGCTTGACAGCCCTTGTGGATGAGGCCGCGTCAGGTAGGGCGGTTTTGTGCCAGCATTTCCCAGGAGGGTGTGTCTATGTCAAATGACTTCAGGGAGGCCTTTAGTGTGTCTTTGTAACGTTTCTTCTGCCCTCCATGCGAGCGTCTTCCAGCAGAGAGTTTCCCAAAAAGGAGCTGCTTGGGTATGCGATCGTCCGGCATGCGGATGACATGACCTGCCCACCGGGTCTGTGCTCTCATCAGCAGTGTGTGGACTGATGGTAGACTTGCTCTAGAGAGAACTTCAGTGTCTGGTACTTTATCTTGCCATCTGATGCCTAATATTCTGCGAAGACAAGTCACGCGGAAATGGTTGAGCTGTCTTGCATGATGTTTACTGCCATGCTAGTGCGCATGTGCCGGTCGTGCATGCAGCCTGGTACAGCCATTCCGATCTATTCTTACTTTCTTCTTCTTACTTTTTAATTTACGTTATTTTTTGTATTTTTTTTTCTCACGGTAACACGTCGAAGCTGCACCCTCTCTAACATGCTGGTAGAGAGTGTTTTATTTGGGTTTTCTTTAGCGCTGGAAATGGTTACATCCCGACACGTGGGACAGAAGCAAGGTCGCATTGTGTACTCCACGGACCAGCAAAGACCGGCTGGCTTAGCGAACAGACCGGCGGACACCCCTGCTGAAATCCGGAGGAAAACACACAGAGGGGGATCACAAAGCCGAGGAAAGAGGACCAGGTCGAGACAACAGAGACTTTTGGAGAAGAGGAGTTCGGTGGGTAATACCGTTCCGGCTGACCGGAAGTGCACTGAGAGCGGTAAGCGTTAGGGAGTTGGGTGCTTACTGTTCTGGCTAACAACGGATGGTGCAATCCGGGGTATATTACGATCGAGGAACGTGTTTTCAGACTGGATATTGAACTTTTTACTGTTGGACTTTGGCCACATTCCACCGTGATACAACACTTGGCAGCACGGGAGGTCATTCCTGCCTGTGGCCATCAAACATGCAGCTCCTCCCGTGGAGGGTCAGACACCCTGAGCCAATAGACTGGTCCTGGACTTATTTCCCATCTGGCATAGTTTGCATTTTGGTGTTTGATTGTTGGGGTTTTTTGTATTGCTATATTTACGCTCTATTCTTCGTTGGTGCGGCTGTAACGAAACCAAATTTCCCTCGGGATTACTAAAGTATATCTATCTATCTATGCTGAATGACGCCTTCCAGGACAGTGATGCTGGAATCAGCCTCAAGTACAGAGTGGATGGGAAGCTCTTCAACCTGAGGAGACTTCAAGCTATTACCAAAGTGAAGGAGACTGTTCTGAGAAACTTCCTCTTTGCCGATGACTGCGCCCTGTATGCTGGCTCGGAGCCAGAGATGCAAGTCAATATGGACAAATTCTCCACGGCTTGCGACAACTTTGGACTCACCATCAACATCAAAAAGACCGAAGTCATGCACCGTACACAGAACCCAAGATCACAGTCAAAGGACAGAAACTACAGGAAGTGGACCAGTTTACTTACCTTGGCAGCACCCTCTACTGAGCAGTGACTATTGATACAGGAGTTAACTGCAGAACAGCGAAGGGAAGTTCTGCTTTTGGTAGACTTTATACTTTATTGTCACCAAACAATTGATACTAGAACGTACAATCATCACAGCGATATTTGATTCTGCGCTTCCCACACAATAGTAAATATTAAAAATTTAAATTATAAATCATAAATAGGAAATAGAAAGTAAGGTAGTGCAAAAAAACCGAGAGGCAGGTCCGGATATTTGGAGGGTACGGCCTAGATCCGGGTCATGATCTGTTCAGCAGTCTTATCACAGTTGGAAAGAAGCTGTACACAAATCTGGCCGTACGAGTCTTCAAGCTCCTGAGCCTTCTCCCGGAGGGAAGAGGGACAAAAAGTGTGTTGGCTGGGTGGGTCGTGTCTTTGGTTATCCTGGCAGCACTGCTCCAACAGCATGCGGTGTAAAGTGAGTTCAAGGACGGAAGATTGGGTCCAAGGACTGCGCTCCACTGTATGGGAACGTCGAGGAATCAGTCCAGCAACAAAACTGAAGGTCTATAGAGCCATGGTACTCACTACCCTCCTGTATGCTTGTGAAATGTGGACTGTGTATTGAAGGCATGCAAGACCTTTCTGACAGAAGCAGCAAGAAGAAAGAATAATCTGGATGGTGGAGGTTCTAGATGATAGTTGCTACTTTACTGTGATAATGCTCTTTGTAGGTGTGCTCAATGGTGGGGAGGACTTTACCTATGATGAATTGAACTGTCTCCATTACTTTTCGTAGCTTTCCGTTTCAAGAGCACTGGTGTTTCCATACCAGGTCATGATGCAGCCAGTCAGTATATTCTCCACGGTGCATCTATAGAAGGGTCAAATTTTTAGATGGCATGCTGAATCTTTGCAAACTTCTAAGAAAGTAGAGGCGTTGCCATGTCTTGTTTGTAATGGCACTTACATGCTGGACCCAGGACAGATCCCCTGAAATCATGATGCTGAGGAATTTAACTTTGCATATTCTCTCTACCTTGGATCGCCTGATGAGGACTAGCTCATGGACCTCTGGTTTCTTCCTACTGTAGTCAAATAGTCAACTCCTTTGTCTTGCCAGATTTTAAATCACCCTCCTATATGCTGATTCATCACCACCTTTGATTCAGCCAAAGACAGTGGTGATGTCAGCAAACATATATGGCATTGGAGCTGTGTTTAGCCTCTCAGTCAGAAGTATAAAGCAAGCACAGCACGGAGGTAAGTACACTGCCTTGTGGTGCATCTGTGCTAACGGTGATTGTGGAAGAGATATTGCTGCCAATCCAAACTGACTGGGGTTTGTAAGTGAGGAAATCAAGGATCCAGTTGCACAAGGAGGTATTGAGGCCAAGTCTTGGAGCTTAGAGACATAGCGCACTACAGCACAGAAGCAGATCCTTCAGACCATCTTGTCCGCGACAAACTAGTCCATTGACCTGTACCCAGACAACAGCCCTCCATACCCCTCCCATCATGTACCTGTCCAAATTTCTCTTAAAAATTGAAATCAAAAGTGAACCCACCACTTCCACTGATAAATCAAACTCTCACCAGCCTCTGAATGAAGAGGTTCTCCTTCACGGTCCCTTAAACAGTTCACTTTTCACTCCTAACCCTTAACCTCTAGTTCTAGTCTCACTAACCTCAATGGAAAAAGCTTGCTGGCGCTTACCCTAGCTATATAGAAACATAGAAAACCTCCAGCACAATACAAGCCATTCGGCCCACGATGCCATGCCGAACATGTACTTAATTTAGAAATTACCTGGGGTTACACATAGCCTTTTATTTTTCTAAGCTCCATGTAACTATCCAGGAATCTCTTAAAAAACCATCATATTCACCTCCACCACCGTCGCTGGCAGCCCATTCCATGTACTTACCACCCTCTGCGTAAAATCTTACCTTTGACATCTCCTCTGTATCTACTTCCAAGCACTTTAAAACTGTGCCCTCTCGTGTTAGCCATTTTACAGCCCTGGGAAAAAGACTCTCGACCATCCACACCATCAATGCCTCTCATCATCTTATACACCTCTATCAGGTCACCTCTCATTCTCTGTTGCTCCAAGGAGAAAAGGCCAAGTTCACTCAATTACATCCCTCATAGTTTTGTATACATCTATCAAATCTCCCCTCATTCTCCTAAACTCGAGGGAATAAAGTCCAAACATATTCAACCTATCGATATCACTCAGGACCTCAAGCCCTGGCAATATCCTTGTAGTTTTGCTCCACACTCTTTCAATCCGCAATATCTTTGCTGCAGGTAGGGGGCCAGAATTCTGCATACAATACTCCAAATTAGGTTTCACCAACGTCTTACCCCAACTTTTGTACTTGATACTTTGATATACGAAGGCCAACGTGCCAAAAGCCCTCTTTATGACTATCTACTTGTAACACCACTTTCAAGGAATGATGAAACTGTATTCCCAAATCCCTCTATTCTACCTGACTCCTGTGTCCTACCACTCACTGTCTAAGGCCTGCTTTGGTTTGTCCTCCCAAAGTATGATAACTGCACTAAATTCCATCTGCCATCTGCCGACAACATGAGAGAGGTCTGGAGTGGGATGAGGACCATCACTGGGTTCCGGCAAACTAGCAACAGAGGAGCTGAAGGCAGTGTGGACAAGAACCAAATAGTTGAAAGGAAGTAGCTGTTCTTGAACTTGGTGGTATGAATTTCAGGCTTCCGCACCTTGTACCTAATGGTCGCTGTGAGAAGACAGCATCGTCCCAAGGATCTGAAGGTGTAGGCAGAGCATGGTTTTAATAGGTCACCCAACAGATGGTTCATCTGACAGTGCAGCATCCCCCCAGTACTGCACCGGCTTATCAGTCTGGATATCCAAAACTTGGAAATGTACTGGAGATTTCAAAAGTTCAAAGTAAATTTATTATCGAAGTACATACTATATATGTTACCATATACAACAATGAGATTAATTCCTGTGGGCAAACACAGTAAGTTGAAGAAATACAATTAATTCAATGAAATACCACACCACAAAAGGATGGACAAACAACCAATGTGTAAAAGAACAACAAACTGTGTAAATATAAAATAAGTAAAAAAAAACAATAAATATCCAGAACACGAGATGAAGAGTCCTTGAAAGTGAGTTCATAGGTTCTGGGAACAGTTCAGTGGTAGGGCTAGTGATGTTGAGTGAAGTTATCCTCTCTGGTTCAACAGCCTGATGGCTGAGGCATAATATCTGTTCCTGAACCTGGTGGTGAGAGTCCCAAGGCTCCTGTACCTCCTTCCTGATAGCAGTGGCGTGAAGAGAGCATGGCCTGGATGGCAGGGGTCCCTAATTATGGATGCTGCTTTCCTGCATCAGCACTCCATGTTGATGTGCTCAATGGTGGGGAGGGCTTTACTTGTGACGACTTGGCCATATCCTCTACTTTTTGTAGGATTTTCTATTTAAGGGCATTGGTACTTCCATACTAATCAATTGGTCAATATGCTCTTCACTACACATCTATAGAAGTTTGTCAAAGTTTTAGATGTCATGCCGAGTCTTCACAAACTTCTGAGGAAGTTGAGGTGTTGCTGGGCTTTCATCATAATGGCATTTATGTGCTGGACCCAGGACAGGTCCTCTGAAATTATAACACTGAGAAATTTAAAGATGCTGATTCTCCCCACTTCTGCTCCCCCAACGAGGACTGGCTCATAGATCTCTGCTTTCCCCCTCCAGAAGTCAATAATCAGCTCCTTAGTCATGCTGACATCGAGTAACAGATTGTTGTTGTGGCACCACTCAGCCAGATTTTCTATCTCCCTCCTATACGTATGCTGATTCGTCACAACCTCTGATTCAGCCAACACTAGCAAACTTGTATGGCACCGGAGCTGTATTTAGCTCCAGCATAAAGTATAAAGCAAGGGACTAAGCATACAGCCTTGTGGTGCACCTGTGCTGATGGAGATTGCAGAGATGCTTTTGCCAGTTCAAACTGAATGGGGTCTGCAAGTGAGGAAATCTAAGACCCAATTGCACAATGAGGTATTAAGGACCAGGTCTTGAAGTTTATTGATTAGTTTTAAGGGGATGATAGTATTGAATACCAAACTATAGTTGATGAAGAGCATCCTGATGTATGCATCTTTGCTGTCCAGATTTTCCAGGATTGAGTGAAGAGCCAATGAAATGGTATCTGCCATGGACCTGTTGTGACAGTTGGTAAATTGGACTGGATCCAAGTCATTCCTCGGGCAGTTGATATGTTTCATCACCAACCTCTTAAAACAATTCATCACAGTGGATACAAATGCTACTGAACGGAAGTTATTGAAGCATGCTTCCACGTTCTTCGTAGGCACCAATAAGCTTGAAGCAGATGGGTACCTCAGGCTGCTGAAGCGAGAGATTAAAGATATCAGTGAACACTCCAGCCAGTTGATCAGAACAAGTCTTTAGTACTCGGCCAGGTACCCTATCTGAGCTGGATGTCTCTGTGGGTTCACCTTCCTAAAGGTTGCTCTTACATCAGCCTCTGAGACTAAAATCACAGGGTCATCAGGGGCTGTGTGAGGTCGTGAAGGTTCCTCAATGTTTTGATGGTCAAAGTGAACATAGAAGGCATTGAGTTCATCTGGAAATGATCTACACTTGGAAATGTAGAGTGACTTTGATCAGATATAGATATGCTGTTGAAATAGGTGACAGGTAGAGTTGTTATGACTTGGCCACAGAGTTAATATATAATCCTGAGAACACAATTCTAAAGGGGTACAGGAACAACAAGATCTCAGCATGCGTGTGTACGAATTGCAGTAATTGGCAGTTCAAGCTCAGTGATCTAGTCAAGGACGGGCGGGGGAAGAGTGATTGCGCCAGTGAGAATTTAAACAGGTAACTCCCCAACATATATTGGGGTTTTGATGCCTTTCCAAATAATAGATTTCAACAACTTGAATTTATACAGCATTTTTATGGTAACACAGGCCTCCTTTTAAAAAGTGCTGCAAAACACCATTTACTACTGCGCTGTGAGCTGAACATAGGGCAGATGACTAAAGCCTTGAGGCAGGGATAAGTCAAGGAGAAAAAGTGGAAAAGGCCTAGAGTTGAGGGAATTCCTGAGTTCAGGGCCTAGGGGTAGCAGTCAATGGCAAAGTGATGTAAAAAAAGGCAGAAATTGAAGGAAAACAGTGGTTTCAGAGGGCTGTAAACCTGATAGAGACAGTAGGGAGAGGGGAATCCTGAGCACCACACACAAAATGTAATCAGTTAGAATCAGGTTTAATATCCTTAACATGTCGTGAAATTTATTGTTCTGTGGCAGCAATACAGTGCAATACATGAAATACTATGTGTACATATACGTACACATATATGTGAGTATGTATGTGTGTGTGTATGTATATATATTTATTAAACTATAAATAAACTAAATAAGCAGTGCAAAAAGAGAGCAAAATACTGAGGAACAATAATCCTTTCCAACAAAGATATTCCAGGGCGTGTTCAGGACAAACTCAATGCGGCACAGCTCGATGGGATACAATTAAGTATTCCCATTTCAGCCTGCTGCAGCTGAGAATCATAACTGCATCCAAGGTCTGTACAGTAAATAAAAATGTTTTAATGTGATTGAACAATCGATCGCTGCTTAAAACCAACAAAAATAATGCCAACTGTGGTCGTAATGTCCTCACTGGGAGGACTTCTCATTGGAAACGTGGATGCTGCTCTGGACTTCAAGTGCGTTTGAAATCGCGCTTATGTTGTGCTTCAGCAAATCGCCTTGCTTCGTAAGCTTGACAGCCCTTGTGGATGAGGCCGCGTCAGGTAGGGCGGTTTTGTGCCAGCATTTCCCAGGAGGGTGTGTCTATGTCAAATGACTTCAGGGAGGCCTTTAGTGTGTCTTTGTAACGATTCTTCTGCCCTCCATGCGAGCGTCTTCCAGCAGAGAGTTTCCCAAAAAGGAGCTGCTTGGGTATGCGATCGTCCGGCATGCGGATGACATGACCAGCCCACCGGGTCTGTGCTCTCATCAGCAGTGTGTGGACTGATAGTAGACTTGCTCTAGAGAGAACTTCAGTGTCTGGTACTTTATCTTGCCATCTGATGCCTAATATTCTGCGAAGACAAGTCACGCGGAAATGGTTGAGCTGTCTTGCATGATGTTTACTGCCATGCTAGTGCGCATGTGCCGGACGTGCATGCAGCCTGGTACAGCCGTTCCGATCTATTCTTACTTTCTTCTTCTTACTTTTTAATTTACGTTATTTTTTGTATTTTTTTTTCTCACGGTAACACGTCGAAGCTGCACCCTCTCTAACATGCTGGTAGAGAGTGTTTTATTTGGGTTTTCTTTAGCGCTGGAAATGGTTACATCCCGACACGTGGGACAGAAGCAAGGTCGCATTGTGTACTCCACGGACCAGCAAAGACCGGCTGGCTTAGCGAACAGAGCGGCGGACACCCCTGCTGAAATCCGGAGTAAAACACACAGAGGGGGATCACAAAACCGAGGAAAGAGGACCAGGTCGAGACAACAGAGACTTTTGGAGAAGAGGAGTTCGGTGGGTAATACCGTTCCGGCTGACCGGAAGTGCACTGAGAGCGGTAAGCGTTAGGGAGTTGGGTGCTTACTGTTCTGGCTAACAACGGATGGTGCAATCCGGGGTATATTACGATCGAGGAACGTGTTTGTAGACCCTATATTGAACTTTTTACTGTTGGACTTTGGCCACATTGCACCGTGATACAACACTTGGCAGCACGGGAGGTCATTCCTGCCTGTGGCCATCAAACATGCAGCTCCTCCCGTGGAGGGTCAGACACCCTGAGCCAATAGACTGGTCCTGGACTTATTTCCCATCTGGCATAGTTTGCATTTTGGTGTTTGATTGTTGGGGTTTTTTGTATTGCTATATTTACGCTCTATTCTTCGTTGGTGCGGCTGTAACGAAACCAAATTTCCCTCGGGATTACTAAAGTATATCTATCTATCTATGCTGAATGACGCCTTCCAGGACAGTGATGCTGGAATCAGCCTCAAGTACAGAGTGGATGGGAAGCTCTTCAACCTGAGGAGACTTCAAGCTATTACCAAAGTGAAGGAGACTGTTCTGAGAAACTTCCTCTTTGCCGATGACTGCGCCCTGTATGCTGGCTCGGAGCCAGAGATGCAAGTCAATATGGACAAATTCTCCACGGCTTGCGACAACTTTGGACTCACCATCAACATCAAAAAGACCGAAGTCATGCACCGTACACAGAACCCAAGATCACAGTCAAAGGACAGAAACTACAGGAAGTGGACCAGTTTACTTACCTTGGCAGCACCCTCTACTGAGCAGTGACTATTGATACAGGAGTTAACTGCAGAACAGCGAAGGGAAGTTCTGCTTTCGGTAGACTTTATACTTTATTGTCACCAAACAATTGATACTAGAACGTACAATCATCACAGCGATATTTGATTCTGCGCTTCCCACACAATAGTAAATATTAAAAATTTAAATTATAAATTATAAATCATAAATAGGAAATAGAAAGTAAGGTAGTGCAAAAAAACCAAGAGGCAGGTCCGGATATTTGGAGGGTACGGCCCAGATCCAGGTCATGATCTGTTCAGCAGTCTTATCACAGTTGGAAAGAAGCTGTACACAAATCTGGCCGTACGAGTCTTCAAGCTCCTGAGCCTTCTCCCGGAGGGAAGAGGGACAAAAAGTGTGTTGGCTGTGTGGGTCGTGTCTTTATCCTAGCAGCACTGCTCCGACAGCATGCGGTGTAAAGTGAGTTCAAGGACAGAAGATTGGGTCCAAGGACTGCGCTCCACTGTATGGGAACGTCGAGGAATCAGTCCAGCAACAAAACTGAAGGTCTATAGAGCCATGGTACTCACTACCCTCCTGTATGCTTGTGAAAGGTGGACTGTGTATTGAAGGCATGCAAGACCTTTCTGACAGAAGCAGCAAGAAGAAAGAATAATCTGGATGGTGGAGGTTGTAGATGATAGTTGCCGCTTTACTGTGATAATGCTCTTTGTAGGTGTGCTCAATGGTGAATTGAACTGTCTCCATCACTTTTCGTAGCTTTTCGTTTCAAGAGCACTGGTGTTTCCATACCAGGTCATGATGCAGCCAGTCAGTATATTCTCCACGGTGCATCTATAGAAGGGTCAAATTTTTAGATGGCATGCTGAATCTTTGCAAACTTCTAAGAAAGTAGAGGCGTTGCCATGTCTTGTTTGTAATGGCACTTACATGCTGGACCCAGGACAGATCCCCTGAAATCATGATGCTGAGGAATTTAACTTTGCATATTCTCTCTACCTTGGATCGCCTGATGAGGACTAGCTCATGGACCTCTGGTTTCTTCCTACTGTAGTCAAATAGTCAACTCCTTTGTCTTGCCAGATTTTAAATCACCCTCCTATATGCTGATTCATCACAACCTTTGATTCAGCCAAAGACAGTGGTGATGTCAGCAAACATATATGGCATTGGAGCTGTGTTTAGCCTCTCAGTCAGAAGTATAAAGCAAGCACAGCACGGAGGTAAGTACACTGCCTTGTGGTGCATCTGTGCTAACGGTGATTGTGGAAGAGATATTGCTGCCAATCCAAACTGACTGGGGTTTGTAAGTGAGGAAATCAAGGATCCAGTTGCACAAGGAGGTATTGAGGCCAAGTCTTGGAGCTTAGAGACATAGCGCACTACAGCACAGAAGCAGATCCTTCAGACCATCTTGTCCGCGACAAACTAGTCCATTGACCTGTACCCAGACAACAGCCCTCCATACCCCTCCCATCATGTACCTGTCCAAATTTCTCTTAAAAATTGAAATCAAAAGTGAACCCACCACTTCCACTGATAAATCAAACTCTCACCAGCCTCTGAATGAAGAGGTTCTCCTTCACGGTCCCTTAAACAGTTCACTTTTCACTCCTAACCCTTAACCTCTAGTTCTAGTCTCACTAACCTCAATGGAAAAAGCTTGCTGGCGCTTACCCTAGCTATATAGAAACATAGAAAACCTCCAGCACAATACAAGCCATTCGGCCCACGATGCCATGCCGAACATGTACTTAATTTAGAAATTACCTGGGGTTACACATAGCCTTTTATTTTTCTAAGCTCCATGTAACTATCCAGGAATCTCTTAAAAAACCATCATATTCACCTCCACCACCGTCGCTGGCAGCCCATTCCATGTACTTACCACCCTCTGCGTAAAATCTTACCTTTGACATCTCCTCTGTATCTACTTCCAAGCACTTTAAAACTGTGCCCTCTTGTGTTAGCCATTTTACAGCCCTGGGAAAAAGACTCTCGACCATCCACACCATCAATGCCTCTCATCATCTTATACACCTCTATCAGGTCACCTCTCATTCTCTGTTGCTCCAAGGAGAAAAGGCCAAGTTCACTCAATTACATCCCTCATAGTTTTGTATACATCTATCAAATCTCCCCTCATTCTCCTAAACTCGAGGGAATAAAGTCCAAACATATTCAACCTATCGATATCACTCAGGACCTCAAGTCCTGGCAATATCCTTGTAGTTTTGCTCCACACTCTTTCAATCTGCAATATCTTTGCTGCAGGTAGGGGGCCAGAATTCTGCATACAATACTCCAAATTAGGTTTCACCAACGTCTTACCCCAACTTTTGTACTTGATACTTTGATATACGAAGGCCAACGTGCCAAAAGCCCTCTTTATGACTATCTACTTGTAACACCACTTTCAAGGAATGATGAAACTGTATTCCCAAATCCCTCTATTCTACCTGACTCCTGTGTCCTACCACTCACTGTCTAAGGCCTGCTTTGGTTTGTCCTCCCAAAGTATGATAACTGCATTAAATTCCATCTGCCATCTGCCGACAACATGAGAGAGGTCTGGAGTGGGATGAGGACCATCACTGGGTTCCGGCAAACTAGCAACAGAGGAGCTGAAGGCAGTGTGGACAAGAACCAAATAGTTGAAAGGAAGTAGCTGTTCTTGAACTTGGTGGTATGAATTTCAGGCTTCCGCACCTTGTACCTAATGGTCGCTGTGAGAAGACAGCATCGTCCCAAGGATCTGAAGGTGTAGGCAGAGCATGGTTTTAATAGGTCACCCAACAGATGGTTCATCTGACAGTGCAGCATCCCCCCAGTACTGCACCGGCTTATCAGTCTGGATATCCAAAACTTGGAAATGTACTGGAGATTTCAAAAGTTCAAAGTAAATTTATTATCGAAGTACATACTATATATGTTACCATATACAACACTGAGATTAATTCCTGTGGGCAAACACAGTAAGTTGAAGAAATACAATTAATTCAATGAAATACCACACCACAAAAGGATGGACAAACAACCAATGTGTAAAAGAACAACAAACTGTGTAAATATAAAATAAGTAAAAAAAAATAAATAAATATCCAGAACATGAGATGAAGAGTCCTTGAAAGTGAGTTCATAGGTTCTGGGAACAGTTCAGTGGTAGGGCTAGTGATGTTGAGTGAAGTTATCCTCTCTGGTTCAAGAGCCTGATGGCTGAGGCATAATATCTGTTCCTGAACCTGGTGGTGAGAGTCCCAAGGCTCCTGTACCTCCTTCCTGATAGCAGTGGCGTGAAGAGAGCATGGCCTGGATGGCAGGGGTCCCTGATTATGGATGCTGCTTTCCTGCATCAGCACTCCATGTTGATGTGCTCAATGGTGGGGAGGGCTTTACTTGTGACGACTTGGCCATATCCTCTACTTTTTGTAGGATTTTCTATTTAAGGGCATTGGTACTTCCATACTAATCAACTGGTCAATATGCTCTTCACTACACATCTATAGAAGTTTGTCAAAGTTTTAGATGTCATGCCGAGTCTTCACAAACTTCTGAGGAAGTTGAGGTGTTGCTGGGCTTTCATCATAATGGCATTTATGTGCTGGATCCAGGACAGGTCCTCTGAAATTATAACACTGAGAAATTTAAAGATGCTGATTCTCCCCACTTCTGCTCCCCCAGCGAGGACTGGCTCATAGATCTCTGCTTTCCCCCTCCAGAAGTCAATAATCAGCTCCTTAGTCATGCTGACATCGAGTAACAGATTGTTGTTGTGGCACCACTCAGCCAGATTTTCTATCTCCCTCCTATACGTATGCTGATTCGTCACAACCTCTGATTCAGCCAACACTAGCAAACTTGTATGGCACCGGAGCTGTATTTAGCTCCAGCATAAAGTATAAAGCAAGGGACTAAGCATACAGCCTTGTGGTGCACCTGTGCTGATGGAGATTGCAGAGATGCTTTTGCCAGTTCAAACTGAATGGGGTCTGCAAGTGAGGAAATCTAAGACCCAATTGCACAATGAGGTATTAAGGACCAGGTCTTGAAGTTTATTGATTAGTTTTAAGGGGATGATAGTATTGAATACCAAACTATAGTTGATGAAGAGCATCCTGATGTATGCATCTTTGCTGTCCAGATTTTCCAGGATTGAGTGAAGAGCCAATGAAATGGTATCTGCCATGGACCTGTTGTGACAGTTGGTAAATTGGACTGGATCCAAGTCATTCCTCGGGCAGTTGATATGTTTCATCACCAACCTCTTAAAACAATTCATCACAGTGGATACAAATGCTACTGAACAGAAGTTATTGAAGCATGCTTCCACGTTCTTCGTAGGCACCAATAAGCTTGAAGCAGATGGGTACCTCAGGCTGCTGAAGCGAGAGATTAAAGATATCAGTGAACACTCCAGCCAGTTGATCAGAACAAGTCTTTAGTACTCGGCCAGGTACCCTATCTGAGCTGGATGTCTCTGTGGGTTCACCTTCCTAAAGGTTGCTCTTACATCAGCCTCTGAGACTAAAATCACAGGGTCATCAGGGGCTGTGTGAGGTCGTGAAGGTTCCTCAATGTTTTGATGGTCAAAGTGAACATAGAAGGCATTGAGTTCATCTGGAAATGATCTACACTTGGAAATGTAGAGTGACTTTGATCAGATATAGATATGCTGTTGAAATAGGTGACAGGTAGAGTTGTTATGACTTGGCCACAGAGTTAATATATAATCCTGAGAACACAATTCTAAAGGGGTACAGGAACAACAAGATCTCAGCATGCGTGTGCACGAATTGCAGTAATTGGCAGTTCAAGCTCAGTGATCTGGTCAAGGACGGGCGGGGGAAGAGTGATTGCGCCAGTGAGAATTTAAACAAGTAACTCCCCAACATATATTGGGGTTTTGATGCCTTTCCCAATAATAGATTTCAACAACTTGAATTTATACAGCATTTTTATGGTAACACAGGCCTCCTTTTAAAAAGTGCTGCAAAACACCATTTACTACTGCGCTGTGAGCTGAACATAGGGCAGATGACTAAAGCCTTGAGGCAGGGATAAGTCAAGGAGAAAAAGTGGAAAAGGCCTAGAGTTGAGGGAATTCCTGAGTTCAGGGCCTAGGGGTAGCAGTCAATGGCAAAGTGATGTAAAAAAAGGCAGAAATTGAAGGAAAACAGTGGTTTCAGAGGGCTGTAAACCTGATAGAGACAGTAGGGAGAGGGGAATCCTGAGCACCACACACAAAATGTAATCAGTTAGAATCAGGTTTAATATCCTTAACATGTCGTGAAATTTATTGTTTTGTGGCAGCAATACAGTGCAATACATGAAATACTATGTGTACATATACATACACATATATGTGAGTATGTATGTGTGTGTGTATGTATATATATTTATTAAACTATAAATAAACTAAATAAGCAGTGCAAAAAGAGAGCAAAATACTGAGGAACAATAATACTTTCCAACAAAGATATTCCAGGGCGTGTTCAGGACAAACTCAATGCGGCACAGCTCGATGGGATACAATTAAGTATTCCGATTTCAGCCTGCTGCAGCTGAGAATCATAACTGCATCCAAGGTCTGTACAGTAAATAAAAATGTTTTAATGTGATTGAACAATCGATCGCTGCTTAAAACCAACAAAAATAATGCCAACTGTGGTCGTAATGTCCTCACTGGGAGGACTTCTCATTGGAAACGTGGATGATGCTCTGGACTTCAAGTGCGTTTGAAATCGCGCTTATGTTGTGCTTCAGCAAATCGCCTTGCTTCGTAAGCTTGACAGCCCTTGTGGATGAGGCCGCGTCAGGTAGGGCGGTTTTGTGCCAGCATTTCCCAGGAGGGTGTGTCTATGTCAAATGACTTCAGGGAGGCCTTTAGTGTGTCTTTGTAACGTTTCTTCTGCCCTCCATGCGAGCGTCTTCCAGCAGAGAGTTTCCCAAAAAGGAGCTGCTTGGGTATGCGATCGTCCGGCATGCGGATGACATGACCAGCCCACCGGGTCTGTGCTCTCATCAGCAGTGTGTGGACTGATAGTAGACTTGCTCTAGAGAGAACTTCAGTGTCTGGTACTTTATCTTGCCATCTGATGCCTAATATTCTGCGAAGACAAGTCACGCGGAAATGGTTGAGCTGTCTTGCATGATGTTTACTGCCATGCTAGTGCGCATGTGCCGGTCGTGCATGCAGCCTGGTACAGCCGTTCCGATCTATTCTTACTTTCTTCTTCTTACTTTTTAATTTACGTTATTTTTTGTATTTTTTTTTCTCACGGTAACACGTCGAAGCTGCACCCTCTCTAACATGCTGGTAGAGAGTGTTTTATTTGGGTTTTCTTTAGCGCTGGAAATGGTTACATCCCGACACGTGGGACAGAAGCAAGGTCGCATTGTGTACTCCACGGACCAGCAAAGACCGGCTGGCTTAGCGAACAGAGCGGCGGACACCCCTGCTGAAATCCGGAGTAAAACACACAGAGGGGGATCACAAAACCGAGGAAAGAGGACCAGGTCGAGACAACAGAGACTTTTGGAGAAGAGGAGTTCGGTGGGTAATACCGTTCCGGCTGACCGGAAGTGCACTGAGAGCGGTAAGCGTTAGGGAGTTGGGTGCTTACTGTTCTGGCTAACAACGGATGGTGCAATCCGGGGTATATTACGATCGAGGAACGTGTTTGTAGACCCTATATTGAACTTTTTACTGTTGGACTTTGGCCACATTCCACCGTGATACAACACTTGGCAGCACGGGAGGTCATTCCTGCCTGTGGCCATCAAACATGCAGCTCCTCCCGTGGAGGGTCAGACACCCTGAGCCAATAGACTGGTCCTGGACTTATTTCCCATCTGGCATAGTTTGCATTTTGGTGTTTGATTGTTGGGGTTTTTTGTATTGCTATATTTACGCTCTATTCTTCGTTGGTGCGGCTGTAACGAAACCAAATTTCCCTCGGGATTACTAAAGTATATCTATCTATCTATGCTGAATGACGCCTTCCAGGACAGTGATGCTGGAATCAGCCTCAAGTACAGAGTGGATGGGAAGCTCTTCAACCTGAGGAGACTTCAAGCTATTACCAAAGTGAAGGAGACTGTTCTGAGAAACTTCCTCTTTGCCGATGACTGCGCCCTGTATGCTGGCTCGGAGCCAGAGATGCAAGTCAATATGGACAAATTCTCCACGGCTTGCGACAACTTTGGACTCACCATCAACATCAAAAAGACCGAAGTCATGCACCGTACACAGAACCCAAGATCACAGTCAAAGGACAGAAACTACAGGAAGTGGACCAGTTTACTTACCTTGGCAGCACCCTCTACTGAGCAGTGACTATTGATACAGGAGTTAACTGCAGAACAGCGAAGGGAAGTTCTGCTTTCGGTAGACTTTATACTTTATTGTCACCAAACAATTGATACTAGAACGTACAATCATCACAGCGATATTTGATTCTGCGCTTCCCACACAATAGTAAATATTAAAAATTTAAATTATAAATTATAAATCATAAATAGGAAATAGAAAGTAAGGTAGTGCAAAAAAACCGAGAGGCAGGTCCGGATATTTGGAGGGTACGGCCCAGATCCAGGTCATGATCTGTTCAGCAGTCTTATCACAGTTGGAAAGAAGCTGTACACAAATCTGGCCGTACGAGTCTTCAAGCTCCTGAGCCTTCTCCCGGAGGGAAGAGGGACAAAAAGTGTGTTGGCTGGGTGGGTCGTGTCTTTATCCTGGCAGCACTGCTCCGACAGCATGCGGTGTAAAGTGAGTTCAAGGACAGAAGATTGGGTCCAAGGACTGCGCTCCACTGTATGGGAACGTCGAGGAATCAGTCCAGCAACAAAACTGAAGGTCTATAGAGCCATGGTACTCACTACCCTCCTGTATGCTTGTGAAAGGTGGACTGTGTATTGAAGGCATGCAAGACCTTTCTGACAGAAGCAGCAAGAAGAAAGAATAATCTGGATGGTGGAGGTTGTAGATGATAGTTGCCGCTTTACTGTGATAATGCTCTTTGTAGGTGTGCTCAATGGTGAATTGAACTGTCTCCATCACTTTTCGTAGCTTTTCGTTTCAAGAGCACTGGTGTTTCCATACCAGGTCATGATGCAGCCAGTCAGTATATTCTCCACGGTGCATCTATAGAAGGGTCAAATTTTTAGATGGCATGCTGAATCTTTGCAAACTTCTAAGAAAGTAGAGGCGTTGCCATGTCTTGTTTGTAATGGCACTTACATGCTGGACCCAGGACAGATCCCCTGAAATCATGATGCTGAGGAATTTAACTTTGCATATTCTCTCTACCTTGGATCGCCTGATGAGGACTAGCTCATGGACCTCTGGTTTCTTCCTACTGTAGTCAAATAGTCAACTCCTTTGTCTTGCCAGATTTTAAATCACCCTCCTATATGCTGATTCATCACAACCTTTGATTCAGCCAAAGACAGTGGTGATGTCAGCAAACATATATGGCATTGGAGCTGTGTTTAGCCTCTCAGTCAGAAGTATAAAGCAAGCACAGCACGGAGGTAAGTACACTGCCTTGTGGTGCATCTGTGCTAACGGTGATTGTGGAAGAGATATTGCTGCCAATCCAAACTGACTGGGGTTTGTAAGTGAGGAAATCAAGGATCCAGTTGCACAAGGAGGTATTGAGGCCAAGTCTTGGAGCTTAGAGACATAGCGCACTACAGCACAGAAGCAGATCCTTCAGACCATCTTGTCCGCGACAAACTAGTCCATTGACCTGTACCCAGACAACAGCCCTCCATACCCCTCCCATCATGTACCTGTCCAAATTTCTCTTAAAAATTGAAATCAAAAGTGAACCCACCACTTCCACTGATAAATCAAACTCTCACCAGCCTCTGAATGAAGAGGTTCTCCTTCACGGTCCCTTAAACAGTTCACTTTTCACTCCTAACCCTTAACCTCTAGTTCTAGTCTCACTAACCTCAATGGAAAAAGCTTGCTGGCGCTTACCCTAGCTATATAGAAACATAGAAAACCTCCAGCACAATACAAGCCATTCGGCCCACGATGCCATGCCGAACATGTACTTAATTTAGAAATTACCTGGGGTTACACATAGCCTTTTATTTTTCTAAGCTCCATGTAACTATCCAGGAATCTCTTAAAAAACCATCATATTCACCTCCACCACCGTCGCTGGCAGCCCATTCCATGTACTTACCACCCTCTGCGTAAAATCTTACCTTTGACATCTCCTCTGTATCTACTTCCAAGCACTTTAAAACTGTGCCCTCTTGTGTTAGCCATTTTACAGCCCTGGGAAAAAGACTCTCGACCATCCACACCATCAATGCCTCTCATCATCTTATACACCTCTATCAGGTCACCTCTCATTCTCTGTTGCTCCAAGGAGAAAAGGCCAAGTTCACTCAATTACATCCCTCATAGTTTTGTATACATCTATCAAATCTCCCCTCATTCTCCTAAACTCGAGGGAATAAAGTCCAAACATATTCAACCTATCGATATCACTCAGGACCTCAAGTCCTGGCAATATCCTTGTAGTTTTGCTCCACACTCTTTCAATCTGCAATATCTTTGCTGCAGGTAGGGGGCCAGAATTCTGCATACAATACTCCAAATTAGGTTTCACCAACGTCTTACCCCAACTTTTGTACTTGATACTTTGATATACGAAGGCCAACGTGCCAAAAGCCCTCTTTATGACTATCTACTTGTAACACCACTTTCAAGGAATGATGAAACTGTATTCCCAAATCCCTCTATTCTACCTGACTCCTGTGTCCTACCACTCACTGTCTAAGGCCTGCTTTGGTTTGTCCTCCCAAAGTATGATAACTGCATTAAATTCCATCTGCCATCTGCCGACAACATGAGAGAGGTCTGGAGTGGGATGAGGACCATCACTGGGTTCCGGCAAACTAGCAACAGAGGAGCTGAAGGCAGTGTGGACAAGAACCAAATAGTTGAAAGGAAGTAGCTGTTCTTGAACTTGGTGGTATGAATTTCAGGCTTCCGCACCTTGTACCTAATGGTCGCTGTGAGAAGACAGCATCGTCCCAAGGATCTGAAGGTGTAGGCAGAGCATGGTTTTAATAGGTCACCCAACAGATGGTTCATCTGACAGTGCAGCATCCCCCCAGTACTGCACCGGCTTATCAGTCTGGATATCCAAAACTTGGAAATGTACTGGAGATTTCAAAAGTTCAAAGTAAATTTATTATCGAAGTACATACTATATATGTTACCATATACAACACTGAGATTAATTCCTGTGGGCAAACACAGTAAGTTGAAGAAATACAATTAATTCAATGAAATACCACACCACAAAAGGATGGACAAACAACCAATGTGTAAAAGAACAACAAACTGTGTAAATATAAAATAAGTAAAAAAAAAAAATAAATATCCAGAACATGAGATGAAGAGTCCTTGAAAGTGAGTTCATAGGTTCTGGGAACAGTTCAGTGGTAGGGCTAGTGATGTTGAGTGAAGTTATCCTCTCTGGTTCAAGAGCCTGATGGCTGAGGCATAATATCTGTTCCTGAACCTGGTGGTGAGAGTCCCAAGGCTCCTGTACCTCCTTCCTGATAGCAGTGGCGTGAAGAGAGCATGGCCTGGATGGCAGGGGTCCCTGATTATGGATGCTGCTTTCCTGCATCAGCACTCCATGTTGATGTGCTCAATGGTGGGGAGGGCTTTACTTGTGACGACTTGGCCATATCCTCTACTTTTTGTAGGATTTTCTATTTAAGGGCATTGGTACTTCCATACTAATCAACTGGTCAATATGCTCTTCACTACACATCTATAGAAGTTTGTCAAAGTTTTAGATGTCATGCCGAGTCTTCACAAACTTCTGAGGAAGTTGAGGTGTTGCTGGGCTTTCATCATAATGGCATTTATGTGCTGGATCCAGGACAGGTCCTCTGAAATTATAACACTGAGAAATTTAAAGATGCTGATTCTCCCCACTTCTGCTCCCCCAGCGAGGACTGGCTCATAGATCTCTGCTTTCCCCCTCCAGAAGTCAATAATCAGCTCCTTAGTCATGCTGACATCGAGTAACAGATTGTTGTTGTGGCACCACTCAGCCAGATTTTCTATCTCCCTCCTATACGTATGCTGATTCGTCACAACCTCTGATTCAGCCAACACTAGCAAACTTGTATGGCACCGGAGCTGTATTTAGCTCCAGCATAAAGTATAAAGCAAGGGACTAAGCATACAGCCTTGTGGTGCACCTGTGCTGATGGAGATTGCAGAGATGCTTTTGCCAGTTCAAACTGAATGGGGTCTGCAAGTGAGGAAATCTAAGACCCAATTGCACAATGAGGTATTAAGGACCAGGTCTTGAAGTTTATTGATTAGTTTTAAGGGGATGATAGTATTGAATACCAAACTATAGTTGATGAAGAGCATCCTGATGTATGCATCTTTGCTGTCCAGATTTTCCAGGATTGAGTGAAGAGCCAATGAAATGGTATCTGCCATGGACCTGTTGTGACAGTTGGTAAATTGGACTGGATCCAAGTCATTCCTCGGGCAGTTGATATGTTTCATCACCAACCTCTTAAAACAATTCATCACAGTGGATACAAATGCTACTGAACAGAAGTTATTGAAGCATGCTTCCACGTTCTTCGTAGGTACCAGTAAGCTTGAAGCAGATGGGTATCTCAGGCTGCTGAAGCGAGAGATTAAAGATATCAGTGAACACTCCAGCCAGTTGATCAGAACAAGTCTTTAGTACTCGGCCAGGTACCCTATCTGAGCTGGATGTCTCTGTGGGTTCACCTTCCTAAAGGTTGCTCTTACATCAGCCTCTGAGACTAAAATCACAGGGTCATCAGGGGCTGTGTGAGGTCGTGAAGGTTCCTCAATGTTTTGATGGTCAAAGTGAACATAGAAGGCATTGAGTTCATCTGGAAATGATCTACACTTGGAAATGTAGAGTGACTTTGATCAGATATAGATATGCTGTTGAAATAGGTGACAGGTAGAGTTGTTATGACTTGGCCACAGAGTTAATATATAATCCTGAGAACACAATTCTAAAGGGGTACAGGAACAACAAGATCTCAGCATGCGTGTGCACGAATTGCAGTAATTGGCAGTTCAAGCTCAGTGATCTGGTCAAGGACGGGCGGGGGAAGAGTGATTGCGCCAGTGAGAATTTAAACAAGTAACTCCCCAACATATATTGGGGTTTTGATGCCTTTCCCAATAATAGATTTCAACAACTTGAATTTATACATCATTTTTATGGTAACACAGGCCTCCTTTTAAAAAGTGCTGCAAAACACCATTTACTACTGCGCTGTGAGCTGAACATAGGGCAGATGACTAAAGCCTTGAGGCAGGGATAAGTCAAGGAGAAAAAGTGGAAAAGGCATAGAGTTGAGGGAATTCCTGAGTTCAGGGCCTAGGGATAGCAGTCAATGGCAAAGTGATGTAAAAAAAGGCAGAAATTGAAGGAAAGCAGTGGTTTCAGAGGGCTGTAAACCTGATAGAGACAGTAGGGAGAGGGAAGGAGTATTTTACCAAGAGACACAAGAAATTTTGCAGATACGGGAAATCCTGAGCACCACACACAAAATGTAATCAGTTAGAATCAGGTTTAATATCCTTAACATGTCGTGAAATTTATTGTTCTGTGGCAGCAATACAGTGCAATACATGAAATACTATGTGTACATATACGTACACATATATGTGAGTATGTATGTGTGTGTGTATGTATATATATTTATTAAACTATAAATAAACTAAATAAGCAGTGCAAAAAGAGAGCAAAATACTGAGGAACAATAATCCTTTCCAACAAAGATATTCCAGGGCGTGTTCAGGACAAACTCAATGCGGCACAGCTCGATGGGATACAATTAAGTATTCCCATTTCAGCCTGCTGCAGCTGAGAATCATAACTGCATCCAAGGTCTGTACAGTAAATAAAAATGTCTTAATGTGATTGAACAATCGATCGCTGCTTAAAACCAACAAAAATAATGCCAACTGTGGTCGTAATGTCCTCACTGGGAGGACTTCTCATTGGAAACGTGGATGCTGCTCTGGACTTCAAGTGCGTTTGAAATCGCGCTTATGTTGTGCTTCAGCAAATCGCCTTGCTTCGTAAGCTTGACAGCCCTTGTGGATGAGGCCGCGTCAGGTAGGGCGGTTTTGTGCCAGCATTTCCCAGGAGGGTGTGTCTATGTCAAATGACTTCAGGGAGGCCTTTAGTGTGTCTTTGTAACGTTTCTTCTGCCCTCCATGCGAGCGTCTTCCAGCAGAGAGTTTCCCAAAAAGGAGCTGCTTGGGTATGCGATCGTCCGGCATGCGGATGACATGACCTGCCCTCCGGGTCTGTGCTCTCATCAGCAGTGTGTGGACTGATAGTAGACTTGCTCTAGAGAGAACTTCAGTGTCTGGTACTTTATCTTGCCATCTGATGCCTAATATTCTGCGAAGACAAGTCACGCGGAAATGGTTGAGCTGTCTTGCATGATGTTTACTGCCATGCTAGTGCGCATGTGCCGGTCGTGCATGCAGCCTGGTACAGCCGTTCCGATCTATTCTTACTTTCTTCTTCTTACTTTTTAATTTACGTTATTTTTTGTATTTTTTTTTCTCACGGTAACACGTCGAAGCTGCACCCTCTCTAACATGCTGGTAGAGAGTGTTTTATTTGGGTTTTCTTTAGCGCTGGAAATGGTTACATCCCGACACGTGGGACAGAAGCAAGGTCGCATTGTGTACTTCACGGACCAGCAAAGACCGGCTGGCTTAGCGAACAGAGCGGCGGACACCCCTGCTGAAATCCGGAGGAAAACACACAGAGGGGGATCACAAAGCCGAGGAAAGAGGACCAGGTCGAGACAACAGAGACTTTTGGAGAAGAGGAGTTCGGTGGGTAATACCGTTCCGGCTGACCGGAAGTGCACTGAGAGCGGTAAGCGTTAGGGAGTTGGGTGCTTACTGTTCTGGCTAACAACGGATGGTGCAATCCGGGGTATATTACGATCGAGGAACGTGTTTGTAGACCCTATATTGAACTTTTTACTGTTGGACTTTGGCCACATTCCACCGTGATACAACACTTGGCAGCACGGGAGGTTATTCCTGCCTGTGGCCATCAAACATGCAGCTCCTCCCGTGGAGGGTCAGACACCCTGAGCCAATAGACTGGTCCTGGACTTATTTCCCATCTGGCATAGTTTGCATTTTGGTGTTTGATTGTTGGGGTTTTTTGTATTGCTATATTTACGCTCTATTCTTCGTTGGTGCGGCTGTAACGAAACCAAATTTCCCTCGGGATTACTAAAGTATATCTATCTATCTATGCTGAATGACGCCTTCCAGGACAGTGATGCTGGAATCAGCCTCAAGTACAGAGTGGATGGGAAGCTCTTCAACCTGAGGAGACTTCAAGCTATTACCAAAGTGAAGGAGACTGTTCTGAGAAACTTCCTCTTTGCCGATGACTGCGCCCTGTATGCTGGCTCGGAGCCAGAGATGCAAGTCAATATGGACAAATTCTCCACGGCTTGCGACAACTTTGGACTCACCATCAACATCAAAAAGACCGAAGTCATGCACCGTACACAGAACCCAAGATCACAGTCAAAGGACAGAAACTACAGGAAGTGGACCAGTTTACTTACCTTGGCAGCACCCTCTACTGAGCAGTGACTATTGATACAGGAGTTAACTGCAGAACAGCGAAGGGAAGTTCTGCTTTCGGTAGACTTTATACTTTATTGTCACCAAACAATTGATACTAGAACGTACAATCATCACAGCGATATTTGATTCTGCGCTTCCCACACAATAGTAAATATTAAAAATTTAAATTATAAATTATAAATCATAAATAGGAAATAGAAAGTAAGGTAGTGCAAAAAAACCGAGAGGCAGGTCCGGATATTTGGAGGGTACGGCCCAGATCCAGGTCATGATCTGTTCAGCAGTCTTATCACAGTTGGAAAGAAGCTGTACACAAATCTGGCCGTACGAGTCTTCAAGCTCCTGAGCCTTCTCCCGGAGGGAAGAGGGACAAAAAGTGTGTTGGCTGGGTGGGTCGTGTCTTTATCCTGGCAGCACTGCTCCGACAGCATGCGGTGTAAAGTGAGTTCAAGGACAGAAGATTGGGTCCAAGGACTGCGCTCCACTGTATGGGAACGTCGAGGAATCAGTCCAGCAACAAAACTGAAGGTCTATAGAGCCATGGTACTCACTACCCTCCTGTATGCTTGTGAAAGGTGGACTGTGTATTGAAGGCATGCAAGACCTTTCTGACAGAAGCAGCAAGAAGAAAGAATAATCTGGATGGTGGAGGTTGTAGATGATAGTTGCCGCTTTACTGTGATAATGCTCTTTGTAGGTGTGCTCAATGGTGAATTGAACTGTCTCCATCACTTTTCGTAGCTTTTCGTTTCAAGAGCACTGGTGTTTCCATACCAGGTCATGATGCAGCCAGTCAGTATATTCTCCACGGTGCATCTATAGAAGGGTCAAATTTTTAGATGGCATGCTGAATCTTTGCAAACTTCTAAGAAAGTAGAGGCGTTGCCATGTCTTGTTTGTAATGGCACTTACATGCTGGACCCAGGACAGATCCCCTGAAATCATGATGCTGAGGAATTTAACTTTGCATATTCTCTCTACCTTGGATCGCCTGATGAGGACTAGCTCATGGACCTCTGGTTTCTTCCTACTGTAGTCAAATAGTCAACTCCTTTGTCTTGCCAGATTTTAAATCACCCTCCTATATGCTGATTCATCACAACCTTTGATTCAGCCAAAGACAGTGGTGATGTCAGCAAACATATATGGCATTGGAGCTGTGTTTAGCCTCTCAGTCAGAAGTATAAAGCAAGCACAGCACGGAGGTAAGTACACTGCCTTGTGGTGCATCTGTGCTAACGGTGATTGTGGAAGAGATATTGCTGCCAATCCAAACTGACTGGGGTTTGTAAGTGAGGAAATCAAGGATCCAGTTGCACAAGGAGGTATTGAGGCCAAGTCTTGGAGCTTAGAGACATAGCGCACTACAGCACAGAAGCAGATCCTTCAGACCATCTTGTCCGCGACAAACTAGTCCATTGACCTGTACCCAGACAACAGCCCTCCATACCCCTCCCATCATGTACCTGTCCAAATTTCTCTTAAAAATTGAAATCAAAAGTGAACCCACCACTTCCACTGATAAATCAAACTCTCACCAGCCTCTGAATGAAGAGGTTCTCCTTCACGGTCCCTTAAACAGTTCACTTTTCACTCCTAACCCTTAACCTCTAGTTCTAGTCTCACTAACCTCAATGGAAAAAGCTTGCTGGCGCTTACCCTAGCTATATAGAAACATAGAAAACCTCCAGCACAATACAAGCCATTCGGCCCACGATGCCATGCCGAACATGTACTTAATTTAGAAATTACCTGGGGTTACACATAGCCTTTTATTTTTCTAAGCTCCATGTAACTATCCAGGAATCTCTTAAAAAACCATCATATTCACCTCCACCACCGTCGCTGGCAGCCCATTCCATGTACTTACCACCCTCTGCGTAAAATCTTACCTTTGACATCTCCTCTGTATCTACTTCCAAGCACTTTAAAACTGTGCCCTCTTGTGTTAGCCATTTTACAGCCCTGGGAAAAAGACTCTCGACCATCCACATCATCAATGCCTCTCATCATCTTATACACCTCTATCAGGTCACCTCTCATTCTCTGTTGCTCCAAGGAGAAAAGGCCAAGTTCACTCAATTACATCCCTCATAGTTTTGTATACATCTATCAAATCTCCCCTCATTCTCCTAAACTCGAGGGAATAAAGTCCAAACATATTCAACCTATCGATATCACTCAGGACCTCAAGTCCTGGCAATATCCTTGTAGTTTTGCTCCACACTCTTTCAATCTGCAATATCTTTGCTGCAGGTAGGGGGCCAGAATTCTGCATACAATACTCCAAATTAGGTTTCACCAACGTCTTACCCCAACTTTTGTACTTGATACTTTGATATACGAAGGCCAACGTGCCAAAAGCCCTCTTTATGACTATCTACTTGTAACACCACTTTCAAGGAATGATGAAACTGTATTCCCAAATCCCTCTATTCTACCTGACTCCTGTGTCCTACCACTCACTGTCTAAGGCCTGCTTTGGTTTGTCCTCCCAAAGTATGATAACTGCATTAAATTCCATCTGCCATCTGCCGACAACATGAGAGAGGTCTGGAGTGGGATGAGGACCATCACTGGGTTCCGGCAAACTAGCAACAGAGGAGCTGAAGGCAGTGTGGACAAGAACCAAATAGTTGAAAGGAAGTAGCTGTTCTTGAACTTGGTGGTATGAATTTCAGGCTTCCGCACCTTGTACCTAATGGTCGCTGTGAGAAGACAGCATCGTCCCAAGGATCTGAAGGTGTAGGCAGAGCATGGTTTTAATAGGTCACCCAACAGATGGTTCATCTGACAGTGCAGCATCCCCCCAGTACTGCACCGGCTTATCAGTCTGGATATCCAAAACTTGGAAATGTACTGGAGATTTCAAAAGTTCAAAGTAAATTTATTATCGAAGTACATACTATATATGTTACCATATACAACACTGAGATTAATTCCTGTGGGCAAACACAGTAAGTTGAAGAAATACAATTAATTCAATGAAATACCACACCACAAAAGGATGGACAAACAACCAATGTGTAAAAGAACAACAAACTGTGTAAATATAAAATAAGTAAAAAAAAAAAAATAAATATCCAGAACATGAGATGAAGAGTCCTTGAAAGTGAGTTCATAGGTTCTGGGAACAGTTCAGTGGTAGGGCTAGTGATGTTGAGTGAAGTTATCCTCTCTGGTTCAAGAGCCTGATGGCTGAGGCATAATATCTGTTCCTGAACCTGGTGGTGAGAGTCCCAAGGCTCCTGTACCTCCTTCCTGATAGCAGTGGCGTGAAGAGAGCATGGCCTGGATGGCAGGGGTCCCTGATTATGGATGCTGCTTTCCTGCATCAGCACTCCATGTTGATGTGCTCAATGGTGGGGAGGGCTTTACTTGTGACGACTTGGCCATATCCTCTACTTTTTGTAGGATTTTCTATTTAAGGGCATTGGTACTTCCATACTAATCAACTGGTCAATATGCTCTTCACTACACATCTATAGAAGTTTGTCAAAGTTTTAGATGTCATGCCGAGTCTTCACAAACTTCTGAGGAAGTTGAGGTGTTGCTGGGCTTTCATCATAATGGCATTTATGTGCTGGATCCAGGACAGGTCCTCTGAAATTATAACACTGAGAAATTTAAAGATGCTGATTCTCCCCACTTCTGCTCCCCCAGCGAGGACTGGCTCATAGATCTCTGCTTTCCCCCTCCAGAAGTCAATAATCAGCTCCTTAGTCATGCTGACATCGAGTAACAGATTGTTGTTGTGGCACCACTCAGCCAGATTTTCTATCTCCCTCCTATACGTATGCTGATTCGTCACAACCTCTGATTCAGCCAACACTAGCAAACTTGTATGGCACCGGAGCTGTATTTAGCTCCAGCATAAAGTATAAAGCAAGGGACTAAGCATACAGCCTTGTGGTGCACCTGTGCTGATGGAGATTGCAGAGATGCTTTTGCCAGTTCAAACTGAATGGGGTCTGCAAGTGAGGAAATCTAAGACCCAATTGCACAATGAGGTATTAAGGACCAGGTCTTGAAGTTTATTGATTAGTTTTAAGGGGATGATAGTATTGAATACCAAACTATAGTTGATGAAGAGCATCCTGATGTATGCATCTTTGCTGTCCAGATTTTCCAGGATTGAGTGAAGAGCCAATGAAATGGTATCTGCCATGGACCTGTTGTGACAGTTGGTAAATTGGACAGGATCCAAGTCATTCCTCGGGCAGTTGATATGTTTCATCACCAACCTCTTAAAACAATTCATCACAGTGGATACAAATGCTACTGAACAGAAGTTATTGAAGCATGCTTCCACGTTCTTCGTAGGTACCAGTAAGCTTGAAGCAGATGGGTATCTCAGGCTGCTGAAGCGAGAGATTAAAGATATCAGTGAACACTCCAGCCAGTTGATCAGAACAAGTCTTTAGTACTCGGCCAGGTACCCTATCTGAGCTGGATGTCTCTGTGGGTTCACCTTCCTAAAGGTTGCTCTTACATCAGCCTCTGAGACTAAAATCACAGGGTCATCAGGGGCTGTGGGAGGTCGTGAAGGTTCCTCAATGTTTTGATGGTCAAAGTGAACATAGAAGGCATTGAGTTCATCTGGAAATGATCTACACTTGGAAATGTAGAGTGACTTTGATCAGATATAGATATGCTGTTGAAATAGGTGACAGGTAGAGTTGTTATGACTTGGCCACAGAGTTAATATATAATCCTGAGAACACAATTCTAAAGGGGTACAGGAACAACAAGATCTCAGCATGCGTGTGTACGAATTGCAGTAATTGGCAGTTCAAGCTCAGTGATCTAGTCAAGGACGGGCGGGGGAAGAGTGATTGCGCCAGTGAGAATTTAAACAAGTAACTCCCCAACATATATTGGGGTTTTGATGCCTTTCCCAATAATAGATTTCAACAACTTGAATTTATACATCATTTTTATGGTAACACAGGCCTCCTTTTAAAAAGTGCTGCAAAACACCATTTACTACTGCGCTGTGAGCTGAACATAGGGCAGATGACTAAAGCCTTGAGGCAGGGATAAGTCAAGGAGAAAAAGTGGAAAAGGCATAGAGTTGAGGGAATTCCTGAGTTCAGGGCCTAGGGATAGCAGTCAATGGCAAAGTGATGTAAAAAAAGGCAGAAATTGAAGGAAAGCAGTGGTTTCAGAGGGCTGTAAACCTGATAGAGACAGTAGGGAGAGGGAAGGAGTATTTTACCAAGAGACACAAGAAATTTTGCAGATACGGGAAATCCTGAGCACCACACACAAAATGTAATCAGTTAGAATCAGGTTTAATATCCTTAACATGTCGTGAAATTTATTGTTCTGTGGCAGCAATACAGTGCAATACATGAAATACTATGTGTACATATACGTACACATATATGTGAGTATGTATGTGTGTGTGTATGTATATATATTTATTAAACTATAAATAAACTAAATAAGCAGTGCAAAAAGAGAGCAAAATACTGAGGAACAATAATCCTTTCCAACAAAGATATTCCAGGGCGTGTTCAGGACAAACTCAATGCGGCACAGCTCGATGGGATACAATTAAGTATTCCCATTTCAGCCTGCTGCAGCTGAGAATCATAACTGCATCCAAGGTCTGTACAGTAAATAAAAATGTCTTAATGTGATTGAACAATCGATCGCTGCTTAAAACCAACAAAAATAATGCCAACTGTGGTCGTAATGTCCTCACTGGGAGGACTTCTCATTGGAAACGTGGATGCTGCTCTGGACTTCAAGTGCGTTTGAAATCGCGCTTATGTTGTGCTTCAGCAAATCGCCTTGCTTCGTAAGCTTGACAGCCCTTGTGGATGAGGCCGCGTCAGGTAGGGCGGTTTTGTGCCAGCATTTCCCAGGAGGGTGTGTCTATGTCAAATGACTTCAGGGAGGCCTTTAGTGTGTCTTTGTAACGTTTCTTCTGCCCTCCATGCGAGCGTCTTCCAGCAGAGAGTTTCCCAAAAAGGAGCTGCTTGGGTATGCGATCGTCCGGCATGCGGATGACATGACCTGCCCTCCGGGTCTGTGCTCTCATCAGCAGTGTGTGGACTGATAGTAGACTTGCTCTAGAGAGAACTTCAGTGTCTGGTACTTTATCTTGCCATCTGATGCCTAATATTCTGCGAAGACAAGTCACGCGGAAATGGTTGAGCTGTCTTGCATGATGTTTACTGCCATGCTAGTGCGCATGTGCCGGTCGTGCATGCAGCCTGGTACAGCCGTTCCGATCTATTCTTACTTTCTTCTTCTTACTTTTTAATTTACGTTATTTTTTGTATTTTTTTTTCTCACGGTAACACGTCGAAGCTGCACCCTCTCTAACATGCTGGTAGAGAGTGTTTTATTTGGGTTTTCTTTAGCGCTGGAAATGGTTACATCCCGACACGTGGGACAGAAGCAAGGTCGCATTGTGTACTCCACGGACCAGCAAAGACCGGCTGGCTTAGCGAACAGAGCGGCGGACACCCCTGCTGAAATCCGGAGGAAAACACACAGAGGGGGATCACAAAGCCGAGGAAAGAGGACCAGGTCGAGACAACAGAGACTTTTGGAGAAGAGGAGTTCGGTGGGTAATACCGTTCCGGCTGACCGGAAGTGCACTGAGAGCGGTAAGCGTTAGGGAGTTGGGTGCTTACTGTTCTGGCTAACAACGGATGGTGCAATCCGGGGTATATTACGATCGAGGAACGTGTTTGTAGACCCTATATTGAACTTTTTACTGTTGGACTTTGGCCACATTCCACCGTGATACAACACTTGGCAGCACGGGAGGTCATTCCTGCCTGTGGCCATCAAACATGCAGCTCCTCCCGTGGAGGGTCAGACACCCTGAGCCAATAGACTGGTCCTGGACTTATTTCCCATCTGGCATAGTTTGCATTTTGGTGTTTGATTGTTGGGGTTTTTTGTATTGCTATATTTACGCTCTATTCTTCGTTGGTGCGGCTGTAACGAAACTAAATTTCCCTCGGGATTACTAAAGTATATCTATCTATCTATGCTGAATGATGTCTTCCAGGACAGTGATGCTGGAATCAGCCTCAAGTACAGAGTGGATGGGAAGCTCTTCAACCTGAGGAGACTTCAAGCTATTACCAAAGTGAAGGAGACTGTTCTGAGAAACTTCCTCTTTGCCAATGACTGCGCCCTGTATGCTGGCTCGGAGCCAGAGATGCAAGTCAATATGGACAAATTCTCCACGGCTTGCGACAACTTTGGACTCACCATCAACATCAAAAAGACCGAAGTCATGCACCGTACACAGAACCCAAGATCACAGTCAAAGGACAGAAACTACAGGAAGTGGACCAGTTTACTTACCTTGGCAGCACCCTCTACTGAGCAGTGACTATTGATACAGGAGTTAACTGCAGAACAGCGAAGGGAAGTTCTGCTTTCGGTAGACTTTATACTTTATTGTCACCAAACAATTGAGACTAGAACGTACAATCATCACAGCGATATTTGTTTCTGCGCTTCCCACACAATAGTAAATATTAAAAATTTAAATTATAAATCATAAATAGGAAATAGAAAGTAAGGTAGTGCAAAAAAACCGAGAGGCAGGTCCGGATATTTGGAGGGTAAGGCCTAGATCCGGGTCATGATCTGTTCAGCAGTCTTATCACAGTTGGAAAGAAGCTGTACACAAATCTGGCCGTACGAGTCTTCAAGCTCCTGAGCCTTCTCCCGGAGGGAAGAGGGACAAAAAGTGTGTTGGCTGGGTGGGTCGTGTCTTTGGTTATCCTGGCAGCACTGCTCCAACAGCATGCGGTGTAAAGTGAGTTCAAGGACGGAAGATTGGGTCCAAGGACTGCGCTCCACTGTATGGGAACGTCGAGGAATCAGTCCAGCAACAAAACTGAAGGTCTATAGAGCCATGGTACTCACTACCCTCCTGTATGCTTGTGAAATGTGGACTGTGTATTGAAGGCATGCAAGACCTTTCTGACAGAAGCAGCAAGAAGAAAGAATAATCTGGATGGTGGAGGTTCTAGATGATAGTTGCTACTTTACTGTGATAATGCTCTTTGTAGGTGTGCTCAATGGTGGGGAGGACTTTACCTATGATGAATTGAACTGTCTCCATTACTTTTCGTAGCTTTCCGTTTCAAGAGCACTGGTGTTTCCATACCAGGTCATGATGCAGCCAGTCAGTATATTCTCCACGGTGCATCTATAGAAGGGTCAAATTTTTAGATGGCATGCTGAATCTTTGCAAACTTCTAAGAAAGTAGAGGCGTTGCCATGTCTTGTTTGTAATGGCACTTACATGCTGGACCCAGGACAGATCCCCTGAAATCATGATGCTGAGGAATTTAACTTTGCATATTCTCTCTACCTTGGATCGCCTGATGAGGACTAGCTCATGGACCTCTGGTTTCTTCCTACTGTAGTCAAATAGTCAACTCCTTTGTCTTGCCAGATTTTAAATCACCCTCCTATATGCTGATTCATCACCACCTTTGATTCAGCCAAAGACAGTGGTGATGTCAGCAAACATATATGGCATTGGAGCTGTGTTTAGCCTCTCAGTCAGAAGTATAAAGCAAGCACAGCACGGAGGTAAGTACACTGCCTTGTGGTGCATCTGTGCTAACGGTGATTGTGGAAGAGATATTGCTGCCAATCCAAACTGACTGGGGTTTGTAAGTGAGGAAATCAAGGATCCAGTTGCACAAGGAGGTATTGAGGCCAAGTCTTGGAGCTTAGAGACATAGCGCACTACAGCACAGAAGCAGATCCTTCAGACCATCTTGTCCGCGACAAACTAGTCCATTGACCTGTACCCAGACAACAGCCCTCCATACCCCTCCCATCATGTACCTGTCCAAATTTCTCTTAAATATTGAAATCAAAAGTGAACCCACCACTTCCACTGATTAATCAAACTCTCACCAGCCTCTGAATGAAGAGGTTCTCCTTCACGGTCCCTTAAACAGTTCACTTTTCACTCCTAACCCTTAACCTTTAGTTCTAGTCTCACTAACCTCAATGGAAAAAGCTTGCTGGCGCTTACCCTAGCTATATAGAAACATAGAAAACCTCCAGCACAATACAAGCCATTCGGCCCATGATGCCATGCCGAACATGTACTTAATTTAGAAATTACCTGGGGTTACACATAGCCTTTTATTTTTCTAAGCTCCATGTAACTATCCAGGAATCTCTTAAAAAACCATCATATTCACCTCCACCACCGTCACTGGCAGCCCATTCCATGTACTTACCACCCTCTGCGTATAATCTTACCCCTGACATCTCCTCTGTATCTACTTCCAAGCACCTTAAAACTGTGCCCTCTTGTGTTAGCCATTTTACAGCCCTGGGAAAAAGACTCTCGACCATCCACACCATCAATGCCTCTCATCATCTTATACACCTCTATCAGGTCACCTCTCATTCTCTGTTGCTCCAAGGAGGAAAGGCCAAGTTCACTCAACTACATCCCTCATAGTTTTGTATACATCTATCAAATCTCCCCTCATTCTCCTAAACTCGAGGGAATAAAGTCCAAACATATTCAACCTATCGATATCACTCAGGACCTCAAGTCCTGGCAATATCCTTGTAGTTTTGCTCTACACTCTTTCAATCTGCAATATCTTTGCTGCAGGTAGGGGGCCAGAATTCTGCATACAATACTCCAAATTAGGTTTCACCAACGTCTTACCCCAACTTTTGTACTTGATACTTTGATATACGAAGGCCAACGTGCCAAAAGCCCTCTTTATGACTATCTACTTGTAACACCACTTTCAAGGAATGATGAAACTGTATTCCCAAATCCCTCTATTCCACCTTACTCCTGTGTCCTACCACTGACTATCTAAGGCCTGTTTTGGTTTGTCCCCCCAAAGTATGATAACTGCACTAAATTCCATCTGCCATCTGCCGACAACATGAGAGAGGTCTGGAGTGGGATGAGGACCATCACTGGGTTCCGGCAAACTAGCAACAGAGGAGCTGAAGGCAGTGTGGACAAGAACCAAATAGTTGAAAGGAAGTAGCTGTTCTTGAACTTGGTGGTATGAATTTCAGGCTTCCGCACCTTGTACCTAATGGTCGCTGTGAGAAGACAGCATCGTCCCAAGGATCTGAAGGTGTAGGCAGAGCATGGTTTTAATAGGTCACCCAACAGATGGTTCATCTGACAGTGCAGCATCCCCCCAGTACTGCACCGGCTTATCAGTCTGGATATCCAAAACTTGGAAATGTACTGGAGATTTCAAAAGTTCAAAGTAAATTTATTATCAAAGTACATACTATATATGTTACCATATACAACACTGAGATTAATTCCTGTGGGCAAACACAGTAAGTTGAAGAAATACAATTAATTCAATGAAATACCACACCACAAAAGGATGGACAAACAACCAATGTGTAAAAGAACAACAAACTGTGTAAATATAAAATAAGTAAAAAAAAACAATAAATATCCAGAACACGAGATGAAGAGTCCTTGAAAGTGAGTTCACAGGTTCTGGGAACAGTTCAGTGGTAGGGCTAGTGATGTTGAGTGAAGTTATCCTCTCTGGTTCAACAGCCTAATGGCTGAGGCATAATATCTGTTCCTGAACCTGGTGGTGAGAGTCCCAAGGCTCCTGTACCTCCTTCCTGATAGCAGTGGCGTGAAGAGAGCATGGCCTGGATGGCAGGGGTCCCTAATTATGGATGCTGCTTTCCTGCATCAGCACTCCATGTTGATGTGCTCAATGGTGGGGAGGGCTTTACTTGTGACGACTTGGCCATATCCTCTACTTTTTGTAGGATTTTCTATTTAAGGGCATTGGTACTTCCATACTAATCAACTGGTCAATATGCTCTTCACTACACATCTATAGAAGTTTGTCAAAGTTTTAGATGTCATGCCGAGTCTTCACAAACTTCTGAGGAAGTTGAGGTGTTGCTGGGCTTTCATCATAATGGCATTTATGTGCTGGATCCAGGACAGGTCCTCTGAAATTATAACACTGAGAAATTTAAAGATGCTGATTCTCCCCACTTCTGCTCCCCCAGCGAGGACTGGCTCATAGATCTCTGCTTTCCCCCTCCAGAAGTCAATAATCAGCTCCTTAGTCATGCTGACATCGAGTAACAGATTGTTGTTGTGGCACCACTCAGCCAGATTTTCTATCTCCCTCCTATACGTATGCTGATTCGTCACAACCTCTGATTCAGCCAACACTAGCAAACTTGTATGGCACCGGAGCTGTATTTAGCTCCAGCATAAAGTATAAAGCAAGGGACTAAGCATACAGCCTTGTGGTGCACCTGTGCTGATGGAGATTGCAGAGATGCTTTTGCCAGTTCAAACTGAATGGGGTCTGCAAGTGAGGAAATCTAAGACCCAATTGCACAATGAGGTATTAAGGACCAGGTCTTGAAGTTTATTGATTAGTTTTAAGGGGATGATAGTATTGAATACCAAACTATAGTTGATGAAGAGCATCCTGATGTATGCATCTTTGCTGTCCAGATTTTCCAGGATTGAGTGAAGAGCCAATGAAATGGTATCTGCCATGGACCTGTTGTGACAGTTGGTAAATTGGACAGGATCCAAGTCATTCCTCGGGCAGTTGATATGTTTCATCACCAACCTCTTAAAACAATTCATCACAGTGGATACAAATGCTACTGAACAGAAGTTATTGAAGCATGCTTCCACGTTCTTCGTAGGTACCAGTAAGCTTGAAGCAGATGGGTATCTCAGGCTGCTGAAGCGAGAGATTAAAGATATCAGTGAACACTCCAGCCAGTTGATCAGAACAAGTCTTTAGTACTCGGCCAGGTACCCTATCTGAGCTGGATGTCTCTGTGGGTTCACCTTCCTAAAGGTTGCTCTTACATCAGCCTCTGAGACTAAAATCACAGGGTCATCAGGGGCTGTGTGAGGTCGTGAAGGTTCCTCAATGTTTTGATGGTCAAAGTGAACATAGAAGGCATTGAGTTCATCTGGAAATGATTTACACTTGGAAATGTAGAGTGACTTTGATCAGATATAGATATGCTGTTGAAATAGGTGACAGGTAGAGTTGTTATGACTTGGCCACAGAGTTAATATATAATCCTGAGAACACAATTCTAAAGGGGTACAGGAACAACAAGATCTCAGCATGCGTGTGCACGAATTGCAGTAATTGGCAGTTCAAGCTCAGTGATCTGGTCAAGGACGGGCGGGGGAAGAGTGATTGCGCCAGTGAGAATTTAAACAAGTAACTCCCCAACATATATTGGGGTTTTGATGCCTTTCCCAATAATAGATTTCAACAACTTGAATTTATACATCATTTTTATGGTAACACAGGCCTCCTTTTAAAAAGTGCTGTGAGCTGAACATAGGGCAGATGACTAAAGCCTTGAGGCAGGGATAAGTCAAGGAGAAAAAGTGGAAAAGGCATAGAGTTGAGGGAATTCCTGAGTTCAGGGCCTAGGGATAGCAGTCAATGGCAAAGTGATGTAAAAAAAGGCAGAAATTGAAGGAAAGCAGTGGTTTCAGAGGGCTGTAAACCTGATAGAGACAGTAGGGAGAGGGAAGGAGTATTTTACCAAGAGACACAAGAAATTTTGCAGATACGGGAAATCCTGAGCACCACACACAAAATGTAATCAGTTAGAATCAGGTTTAATATCCTTAACATGTCGTGAAATTTATTGTTCTGTGGCAGCAATACAGTGCAATACATGAAATACTATGTGTACATATACGTACACATATATGTGAGTATGTATGTGTGTGTGTATGTATATATATTTATTAAACTATAAATAAACTAAATAAGCAGTGCAAAAAGAGAGCAAAATACTGAGGAACAATAATCCTTTCCAACAAAGATATTCCAGGGCGTGTTCAGGACAAACTCAATGCGGCACAGCTCGATGGGATACAATTAAGTATTCCCATTTCAGCCTGCTGCAGCTGAGAATCATAACTGCATCCAAGGTCTGTACAGTAAATAAAAATGTCTTAATGTGATTGAACAATCGATCGCTGCTTAAAACCAACAAAAATAATGCCAACTGTGGTCGTAATGTCCTCACTGGGAGGACTTCTCATTGGAAACGTGGATGCTGCTCTGGACTTCAAGTGCGTTTGAAATCGCGCTTATGTTGTGCTTCAGCAAATCGCCTTGCTTCGTAAGCTTGACAGCCCTTGTGGATGAGGCCGCGTCAGGTAGGGCGGTTTTGTGCCAGCATTTCCCAGGAGGGTGTGTCTATGTCAAATGACTTCAGGGAGACCTTTAGTGTGTCTTTGTAACGTTTCTTCTGCCCTCCATGCGAGCGTCTTCCAGCAGAGAGTTTCCCAAAAAGGAGCTGCTTGGGTATGCGATCGTCCGGCATGCGGATGACATGACCTGCCCACCGGGTCTGTGCTCTCATCAGCAGTGTGTGGACTGATAGTAGACTTGCTCTAGAGAGAACTTCAGTGTCTGGTACTTTATCTTGCCATCTGATGCCTAATATTCTGCGAAGACAAGTCACGCGGAAATGGTTGAGCTGTCTTGCATGATGTTTACTGCCATGCTAGTGCGCATGTGCCGGTCGTGCATGCAGCCTGGTACAGCCGTTCCGATCTATTCTTACTTTCTTCTTCTTACTTTTTAATTTACGTTATTTTTTGTATTTTTTTTTCTCACGGTAACACGTCGAAGCTGCACCCTCTCTAACATGCTGGTAGAGAGTGTTTTATTTGGGTTTTCTTTAGCGCTGGAAATGGTTACATCCCGACACGTGGGACAGAAGCAAGGTCGCATTGTGTACTCCACGGACCAGCAAAGACCGGCTGGCTTAGCGAACAGACCGGCGGACACCCCTGCTGAAATCCGGAGGAAAACACACAGAGGGGGATCACAAAGCCGAGGAAAGAGGACCAGGTCGAGACAACAGAGACTTTTGGAGAAGAGGAGTTCAGTGGGTAATACCGTTCCGGCTGACCGGAAGTGCACTGAGAGCGGTAAGCGTTAGGGAGTTGGGTGCTTACTGTTCTGGCTAACAACGGATGGTGCAATCCGGGGTATATTACGATCGAGGAACGTGTTTTCAGACTGGATATTGAACTTTTTACTGTTGGACTTTGGCCACATTCCACCGTGATACAACACTTGGCAGCACGGGAGGTCATTCCTGCCTGTGGCCATCAAACATGCAGCTCCTCCCGTGGAGGGTCAGACACCCTGAGCCAATAGACTGGTCCTGGACTTATTTCCCATCTGGCATAGTTTGCATTTTGGTGTTTGATTGTTGGGGTTTTTTGTATTGCTATATTTACGCTCTATTCTTCGTTGGTGCGGCTGTAACGAAACCAAATTTCCCTCGGGATTACTAAAGTATATCTATCTATCTATGCTGAATGACGCCTTCCAGGACAGTGATGCTGGAATCAGCCTCAAGTACAGAGTGGATGGGAAGCTCTTCAACCTGAGGAGACTTCAAGCTATTACCAAAGTGAAGGAGACTGTTCTGAGAAACTTCCTCTTTGCCGATGACTGCGCCCTGTATGCTGGCTCGGAGCCAGAGATGCAAGTCAATATGGACAAATTCTCCACGGCTTGCGACAACTTTGGACTCACCATCAACATCAAAAAGACCGAAGTCATGCACCGTACACAGAACCCAAGATCACAGTCAAAGGACAGAAACTACAGGAAGTGGAACAGTTTACTTACCTTGGCAGCACCCTCTACTGAGCAGTGACTATTGATACAGGAGTTAACTGCAGAACAGCGAAGGGAAGTTCTGCTTTCGGTAGACTTTATACTTTATTGTCACCAAACAATTGAGACTAGAACGTACAATCATCACAGCGATATTTGATTCTGCGCTTCCCACACAATAGTAAATATTAAAAATTTAAATTATAAATCATAAATAGGAAATAGAAAGTAAGGTAGTGCAAAAACACCGAGAGGCAGGTCCGGATATTTAGAGGATAAGGCCTAGATCCGGGTCATGATCTGTTCAGCAGTCTTATCACAGTTGGAAAGAAGCTGTACACAAATCTGGCCGTACGAGTCTTCAAGCTCCTGAGCCTTCTCCCGGAGGGAAGAGGGACAAAAAGTGTGTTGGCTGGGTGGGTCGTGTCTTTGGTTATCCTGGCAGCACTGCTCCAACAGCATGCGGTGTAAAGTGAGTTCAAGGACGGAAGATTGGGTCCAAGGACTGCGCTCCACTGTATGGGAACGTCGAGGAATCAGTCCAGCAACAAAACTGAAGGTCTATAGAGCCATGGTACTCACTACCCTCCTGTATGCTTGTGAAATGTGGACTGTGTATTGAAGGCATGCAAGACCTTTCTGACAGAAGCAGCAAGAAGAAAGAATAATCTGGATGGTGGAGGTTCTAGATGATAGTTGCTACTTTACTGTGATAATGCTCTTTGTAGGTGTGCTCAATGGTGGGGAGGACTTTACCTATGATGAATTGAACTGTCTCCATTACTTTTCGTAGCTTTCCGTTTCAAGAGCACTGGTGTTTCCATACCAGGTCATGATGCAGCCAGTCAGTATATTCTCCACGGTGCATCTATAGAAGGGTCAAATTTTTAGATGGCATGCTGAATCTTTGCAAACTTCTAAGAAAGTAGAGGCGTTGCCATGTCTTGTTTGTAATGGCACTTACATGCTGGACCCAGGACAGATCCCCTGAAATCATGATGCTGAGGAATTTAACTTTGCATATTCTCTCTACCTTGGATCGCCTGATGAGGACTAGCTCATGGACCTCTGGTTTCTTCCTACTGTAGTCAAATAGTCAACTCCTTTGTCTTGCCAGATTTTAAATCACCCTCCTATATGCTGATTCATCACCACCTTTGATTCAGCCAAAGACAGTGGTGATGTCAGCAAACATATATGGCATTGGAGCTGTGTTTAGCCTCTCAGTCAGAAGTATAAAGCAAGCACAGCACGGAGGTAAGTACACTGCCTTGTGGTGCATCTGTGCTAACGGTGATTGTGGAAGAGATATTGCTGCCAATCCAAACTGACTGGGGTTTGTAAGTGAGGAAATCAAGGATCCAGTTGCACAAGGAGGTATTGAGGCCAAGTCTTGGAGCTTAGAGACATAGCGCACTACAGCACAGAAGCAGATCCTTCAGACCATCTTGTCCGCGACAAACTAGTCCATTGACCTGTACCCAGACAACAGCCCTCCATACCCCTCCCATCATGTACCTGTCCAAATTTCTCTTAAATATTGAAATCAAAAGTGAACCCACCACTTCCACTGATAAATCAAACTCTCACCAGCCTCTGAATGAAGAGGTTCTCCTTCACGGTCCCTTAAACAGTTCACTTTTCACTCCTAACCCTTAACCTCTAGTTCTAGTCTCACTAACCTCAATGGAAAAAGCTTGCTGGCGCTTACCCTAGCTATATAGAAACATAGAAAACCTCCAGCACAATACAAGCCATTCGGCCCACGATGCCATGACGAACATGTACTTAATTTAGAAATTACCTGGGGTTACACATAGCCTTTTATTTTTCTAAGCTCCATGTAACTATCCAGGAATCTCTTAAAAAACCATCATATTCACCTCCACCACCGTCGCTGGCAGCCCATTCCATGTACTTACCACCCTCTGCGTAAAATCTTACCCCTGACATCTCCTCTGTATCTACTTCCAAGCACCTTAAAACTGTGCCCTCTCGTGTTAGCCATTTCAGCCCTGGGAAAAAGACTCTCGACCATCCACACCATCAATGCCTCTCATCATCTTATACACCTCTATCAGGTCACCTCTCATTCTCTGTTGCTCCAAGGAGAAAAGGCCAAGTTCACTCAACTAAATCCCTCATAGTTTTGTATACATCTATCAAATCTCCCCTCATTCTCCTAAACTCGAGGGAATAAAGTCCAAACATATTCAACCTATCGATATCACTCAGGACCTCAAGTCCTGGCAATATCCTTGTAGTTTTGCTCTACACTCTTTCAATCCGCAATATCTTTGCTGCAGGTCGGGGGCTAGAATTCTGCATACAATACTCCAAATTAGGTTTCACCAACGTCTTACCCCAACTTTTATACTTGATACTTTGATATAGGAAGGCCAACGTGCCAAAAGCCCTCTTTATTACTATCTACTTGTAACACCACTTTCAAGGAATGATGAAACTGTATTCCCAAATCCCTCTATTCTACCTGACTCCTGTGTCCTACCACTCACTGTCTAAGGCCTGCTTTGGTTTGTCCTCCCAAAGTATGATAACTGCACTAAATTCCATCTGCCATCTGCCGACAACATGAGAGAGGTCTGGAGTGGGATGAGGACCATCACTGGGTTCCGGCAAACTAGCAACAGAGGAGCTGAAGGCAGTGTGGACAAGAACCAAATAGTTGAAAGGAAGTAGCTGTTCTTGAACTTGGTGGTATGAATTTCAGGCTTCCGCACCTTGTACCTAATGGTCGCTGTGAGAAGACAGCATCGTCCCAAGGATCTGAAGGTGTAGGCAGAGCATGGTTTTAATAGGTCACCCAACAGATGGTTCATCTGACAGTGCAGCATCCCCCCAGTACTGCACCGGCTTATCAGTCTGGATATCCAAAACTTGGAAATGTACTGGAGATTTCAAAAGTTCAAAGTAAATTTATTATCGAAGTACATACTATATATGTTACCATATACAACACTGAGATTAATTCCTGTGGGCAAACACAGTAAGTTGAAGAAATACAATTAATTCAATGAAATACCACACCACAAAAGGATGGACAAACAACCAATGTGTAAAAGAACAACAAACTGTGTAAATATAAAATAAGTAAAAAAAAACAATAAATATCCAGAACACGAGATGAAGAGTCCTTGAAAGTGAGTTCATAGGTTCTGGGAACAGTTCAGTGGTAGGGCTAGTGATGTTGAGTGAAGTTATCCTCTCTGGTTCAACAGCCTGATGGCTGAGGCATAATATCTGTTCCTGAACCTGGTGGTGAGAGTCCCAAGGCTCCTGTACCTCCTTCCTGATAGCAGTGGCGTGAAGAGAGCATGGCCTGGATGGCAGGGGTCCCTAATTATGGATGCTGCTTTCCTGCATCAGCACTCCATGTTGATGTGCTCAATGGTGGGGAGGGCTTTACTTGTGACGACTTGGCCATATCCTCTACTTTTTGTAGGATTTTCTATTTAAGGGCATTGGTACTTCCATACTAATCAACTGGTCAATATGCTCTTCACTACACATCTATAGAAGTTTGTCAAAGTTTTAGATGTCATGCCGAGTCTTCACAAACTTCTGAGGAAGTTGAGGTGTTGCTGGGCTTTCATCATAATGGCATTTATGTGCTGGACCCAGGACAGGTCCTCTGAAATTATAACACTGAGAAATTTAAAGATGCTGATTCTCCCCACTTCTGCTCCCCCAACGAGGACTGGCTCATAGATCTCTGCTTTCCCCCTCCAGAAGTCAATAATCAGCTCCTTAGTCATGCTGACATCGAGTAACAGATTGTTGTTGTGGCACCACTCAGCCAGATTTTCTATCTCCCTCCTATACGTATGCTGATTCATCACAACCTCTGATTCAGCCAACACTAGCAAACTTGTATGGCACCGGAGCTGTATTTAGCTCCAGCATAAAGTATAAAGCAAGGGACTAAGCATACAGCCTTGTGGTGCACCTGTGCTGATGGAGATTGCAGAGATGCTTTTGCCAGTTCAAACTGAATGGGGTCTGCAAGTGAGGAAATCTAAGACCCAATTGCACAATGAGGTATTAAGGACCAGGTCTTGAAGTTTATTGATTAGTTTTAAGGGGATGATAGTATTGAATACCAAACTATAGTTGATGAAGAGCATCCTGATGTATGCATCTTTGCTGTCCAGATTTTCCAGGATTGAGTGAAGAGCCAATGAAATGGTATCTGCCATGGACCTGTTGTGACAGTTGGTAAATTGGACTGGATCCAAGTCATTCCTCGGGCAGTTGATATGTTTCATCACCAACCTCTTAAAACAATTCATCACAGTGGATACAAATGCTACTGAACGGAAGTTATTGAAGCATGCTTCCACGTTCTTCGTAGGCACCAATAAGCTTGAAGCAGATGGGTACCTCAGGCTGCTGAAGCGAGAGATTAAAGATATCAGTGAACACTCCAGCCAGTTGATCAGAACAAGTCTTTAGTACTCGGCCAGGTACCCTATCTGAGCTGGATGTCTCTGTGGGTTCACCTTCCTAAAGGTTGCTCTTACATCAGCCTCTGAGACTAAAATCACAGGGTCATCAGGGGCTGTGTGAGGTCGTGAAGGTTCCTCAATGTTTTGATGGTCAAAGTGAACATAGAAGGCATTGAGTTCATCTGGAAATGATCTACACTTGGAAATGTAGAGTGACTTTGATCAGATATAGATATGCTGTTGAAATAGGTGACAGGTAGAGTTGTTATGACTTGGCCACAGAGTTAATATATAATCCTGAGAACACAATTCTAAAGGGGTACAGGAACAACAAGATCTCAGCATGCGTGTGTACGAATTGCAGTAATTGGCAGTTCAAGCTCAGTGATCTGGTCAAGGACGGGCGGGGGAAGAGTGATTGCGCCAGTGAGAATTTAAACAGGTAACTCCCCAACATATATTGGGGTTTTGATGCCTTTCCAAATAATAGATTTCAACAACTTGAATTTATACATCATTTTTATGGTAACACAGGCCTCCTTTTACAAAGTGCTGCAAAACACCATTTACTACTGCGCTGTGAGCTGAACATAGGGCAGATGACTAAAGCCTTGAGGCAGGGATAAGTCAAGGAGAAAAAGTGGAAAAGGCCTAGAGTTGAGGGAATTCCTGAGTTCAGGGCCTAGGGGTAGCAGTCAATGGCAAAGTGATGTAAAAAAAGGCAGAAATTGAAGGAAAACAGTGGTTTCAGAGGGCTGTAAACCTGATAGAGACAGTAGGGAGAGGGGAATCCTGAGCACCACACACAAAATGTAATCAGTTAGAATCAGGTTTAATATCCTTAACATGTCGTGAAATTTATTGTTTTGTGGCAGCAATACAGTGCAATACATGAAATACTATGTGTACATATACATACACATATATGTGAGTATGTATGTGTGTGTGTATGTATATATATTTATTAAACTATAAATAAACTAAATAAGCAGTGCAAAAAGAGAGCAAAATACTGAGGAACAATAATCCTTTCCAACAAAGATATTCCAGGGCGTGTTCAGGACAAACTCAATGCGGCACAGCTCGATGGGATACAATTAAGTATTCCCATTTCAGCCTGCTGCAGCTGAGAATCATAACTGCATCCAAGGTCTGTACAGTAAATAAAAATGTTTTAATGTGATTGAACAATCGATCGCTGCTTAAAACCAACAAAAATAATGCCAACTGTGGTCGTAATGTCCTCACTGGGAGGACTTCTCATTCGAAACGTGGATGCTGCTCTGGACTTCAAGTGCGTTTGAAATCGCGCTTATGTTGTGCTTCAGCAAATCGCCTTGCTTCGTAAGCTTGACAGCCCTTGTGGATGAGGCCGCGTCAGGTAGGGCGGTTTTGTGCCAGCATTTCCCAGGAGGGTGTGTCTATGTCAAATGACTTCAGGGAGGCCTTTAGTGTGTCTTTGTAATGTTTCTTCTGCCCTCCATGCGAGCGTCTTCCAGCAGAGAGTTTCCCAAAAAGGAGCTGCTTGGGTATGCGATCGTCCGGCATGCGGATGACATGACCTGCCCACCGGGTCTGTGCTCTCATCAGCAGTGTGTGGACTGATAGTAGACTTGCTCTAGAGAGAACTTCAGTGTCTGGTACTTTATCTTGCCATCTGATGCCTAATATTCTGCGAAGACAAGTCACGCGGAAATGGTTGAGCTGTCTTGCATGATGTTTACTGCCATGCTAGTGCGCATGTGCCGGTCGTGCATGCAGCCTGGTACAGCCGTTCCGATCTATTCTTACTTTCTTCTTCTTACTTTTTAATTTACGTTATTTTTTGTATTTTTTTTTCTCACGGTAACACGTCGAAGCTGCACCCTCTCTAACATGCTGGTAGAGAGTGTTTTATTTGGGTTTTCTTTAGCGCTGGAAATGGTTACATCCCGACACGTGGGACAGAAGCAAGGTCGCATTGTGTACTCCACGGACCAGCAAAGACCGGCTGGCTTAGCGAACAGAGCGGCGGACACCCCTGCTGAAATCCGGAGGAAAACACACAGAGGGGGATCACAAAACCGAGGAAAGAGGACCAGGTCGAGACAACAGAGACTTTTGGAGAAGAGGAGTTCGGTGGGTAATACCGTTCCGGCTGACCGGAAGTGCACTGAGAGCGGTAAGCGTTAGGGAGTTGGGTGCTTACTGTTCTGGCTAACAACGGATGGTGCAATCCGGGGTATATTACGATCGAGGAACGTGTTTTCAGACTGGATATTGAACTTTTTACTGTTGGACTTTGGCCACATTCCACCGTGATACAACACTTGGCAGCACGGGAGGTCATTCCTGCCTGTGGCCATCAAACATGCAGCTCCTCCCGTGGAGGGTCAGACACCCTGAGCCAATAGACTGGTCCTGGACTTATTTCCCATCTGGCATAGTTTGCATTTTGGTGTTTGATTGTTGGGGTTTTTTGTATTGCTATATTTACGCTCTATTCTTCGTTGGTGCGGCTGTAACGAAACCAAATTTCCCTCGGGATTACTAAAGTATATCTATCTATCTATGCTGAATGACGCCTTCCAGGACAGTGATGCTGGAATCAGCCTCAAGTACAGAGTGGATGGGAAGCTCTTCAACCTGAGGAGACTTCAAGCTATTACCAAAGTGAAGGAGACTGTTCTGAGAAACTTCCTCTTTGCCGATGACTGCGCCCTGTATGCTGGCTCGGAGCCAGAGATGCAAGTCAATATGGACAAATTCTCCACGGCTTGCGACAACTTTGGACTCACCATCAACATCAAAAAGACCGAAGTCATGCACCGTACACAGAACCCAAGATCACAGTCAAAGGACAGAAACTACAGGAAGTGGACCAGTTTACTTACCTTGGCAGCACCCTCTACTGAGCAGTGACTATTGATACAGGAGTTAACTGCAGAACAGCGAAGGGAAGTTCTGCTTTCGGTAGACTTTATACTTTATTGTCACCAAACAATTGAGACTAGAACGTACAATCATCACAGCGATATTTGATTCTGCGCTTCCCACACAATAGTAAATATTAAAAATTTAAATTATAAATCATAAATAGGAAATAGAAAGTAAGGTAGTGCAAAAAAACCGAGAGGCAGGTCCGGATATTTGGAGGGTAAGGCCTAGATCCGGGTCATGATCTGTTCAGCAGTCTTATCACAGTTGGAAAGAAGCTGTACACAAATCTGGCCGTACGAGTCTTCAAGCTCCTGAGCCTTCTCCCGGAGGGAAGAGGGACAAAAAGTGTGTTGGCTGGGTGGGTCGTGTCTTTGGTTATCCTGGCAGCACTGCTCCAACAGCATGCGGTGTAAAGTGAGTTCAAGGACGGAAGATTGGGTCCAAGGACTGCGCTCCACTGTATGGGAACGTCGAGGAATCAGTCCAGCAACAAAACTGAAGGTCTATAGAGCCATGGTACTCACTACCCTCCTGTATGCTTGTGAAATGTGGACTGTGTATTGAAGGCATGCAAGACCTTTCTGACAGAAGCAGCAAGAAGAAAGAATAATCTGGATGGTGGAGGTTCTAGATGATAGTTGCTACTTTACTGTGATAATGCTCTTTGTAGGTGTGCTCAATGGTGGGGAGGACTTTACCTATGATGAATTGAACTGTCTCCATTACTTTTCGTAGCTTTCCGTTTCAAGAGCACTGGTGTTTCCATACCAGGTCATGATGCAGCCAGTCAGTATATTCTCCACGGTGCATCTATAGAAGGGTCAAATTTTTAGATGGCATGCTGAATCTTTGCAAACTTCTAAGAAAGTAGAGGCGTTGCCATGTCTTGTTTGTAATGGCACTTACATGCTGGACCCAGGACAGATCCCCTGAAATCATGATGCTGAGGAATTTAACTTTGCATATTCTCTCTACCTTGGATCGCCTGATGAGGACTAGCTCATGGACCTCTGGTTTCTTCCTACTGTAGTCAAATAGTCAACTCCTTTGTCTTGCCAGATTTTAAATCACCCTCCTATATGCTGATTCATCACCACCTTTGATTCAGCCAAAGACAGTGGTGATGTCAGCAAACATATATGGCATTGGAGCTGTGTTTAGCCTCTCAGTCAGAAGTATAAAGCAAGCACAGCACGGAGGTAAGTACACTGCCTTGTGGTGCATCTGTGCTAACGGTGATTGTGGAAGAGATATTGCTGCCAATCCAAACTGACTGGGGTTTGTAAGTGAGGAAATCAAGGATCCAGTTGCACAATGAGGTATTGAGGCCAAGTCTTGGAGCTTAGAGACATAGCGCACTACAGCACAGAAGCAGATCCTTCAGACCATCTTGTCCGCGACAAACTAGTCCATTGACCTGTACCCAGACAACAGCCCTCCATACCCCTCCCATCATGTACCTGTCCAAATTTCTCTTAAATATTGAAATCAAAAGTGAACCCACCACTTCCACTGATTAATCAAACTCTCACCAGCCTCTGAATGAAGAGGTTCTCCTTCACGGTCCCTTAAACAGTTCACTTTTCACTCCTATCCCTTAACCTTTAGTTCTAGTCTCACTAACCTCAATGGAAAAAGCTTGCTGGCGCTTACCCTAGCTATATAGAAACATAGAAAACCTCCAGCACATATCAAGCCATTCGGCCCACGATGCCATGCCGAACATGTACTTAATTTAGAAATTACCTGGGGTTACACATAGCCTTTTATTTTTCTAAGCTCCATGTAACTATCCAGGAATCTCTTAAAAAACCATCATATTCACCTCCACCACCGTCGCTGGCAGCCCATTCCATGTACTTACCACCCTCTGCGTATAATCTTACCCTTGACATCTCCTCTGTATCTACTTCGAAGCACCTTAAAACTGTGCCCTCTCGTGTTAGCCATTTCAGCCCTGGGAAAAAGACTCTCAACCATCCACACCATCAACGCCTCTCATCATCTTATACACCTCTATCAGGTCACCTCTCATTCTCTGTTGCTCCAAGGAGAAAAGGCCAAGTTCACTCAACTACATCCCTCATAGTTTTGTATACATCTATCAAATCTCCCCTCATTCTCCTAAACTCGAGGGAATAAAGTCCAAACATATTCAACCTATCGATATCACTCAGGACCTCAAGTCCTGGCAATATCCTTGTAGTTTTGCTCTACACTCTTTCAATCTGCAATATCTTTGCTGCAGGTCGGGGGCCAGAATTCTGCATACAATACTCCAAATTAGGTTTCACCAACGTCTTACCCCAACTTTTATACTTGATACTTTGATATAGGAAGGCCAACGTGCCAAAAGCCCTCTTTATGACTATCTACTTGTAACACCACTTTCAAGGAATGATGAAACTGTATTCCCAAATCCCTCTATTCCACCTTACTCCTGTGTCCTACCACTGACTATCTAAGGCCTGCTTTGGTTTGTCCCCCCAAAGTATGATAACTGCACTAAATTCCATCTGCCATCTGCCGACAACATGAGAGAGGTCTGGAGTGGGATGAGGACCATCACTGGGTTCCGGCAAACTAGCAACAGAGGAGCTGAAGGCAGTGTGGACAAGAACCAAATAGTTGAAAGGAAGTAGCTGTTCTTGAACTTGGTGGTATGAATTTCAGGCTTCCGCACCTTGTACCTAATGGTCGCTGTGAGAAGACAGCATCGTCCCAAGGATCTGAAGGTGTAGGCAGAGCATGGTTTTAATAGGTCACCCAACAGATGGTTCATCTGACAGTGCAGCATCCCCCCAGTACTGCACCGGCTTATCAGTCTGGATATCCAAAACTTGGAAATGTACTGGAGATTTCAAAAGTTCAAAGTAAATTTATTATCGAAGTACATACTATATATGTTACCATATACAACACTGAGATTAATTCCTGTGGGCAAACACAGTAAGTTGAAGAAATACAATTAATTCAATGAAATACCACACCACAAAAGGATGGACAAACAACCAATGTGTAAAAGAACAACAAACTGTGTAAATATAAAATAAGTAAAAAAAAAACAATAAATATCCAGAACACGAGATGAAGAGTCCTTGAAAGTGAGTTCATAGGTTCTGGGAACAGTTCAGTGGTAGGGCTAGTGATGTTGAGTGAAGTTATCCTCTCTGGTTCAACAGCCTGATGGCTGAGGCATAATATCTGTTCCTGAACCTGGTGGTGAGAGTCCCAAGGCTCCTGTACCTCCTTCCTGATAGCAGTGGCGTGAAGAGAGCATGGCCTGGATGGCAGGGGTCCCTAATTATGGATGCTGCTTTCCTGCATCAGTACTCCATGTTGATGTGCTCAATGGTGGGGAGGGCTTTACTTGTGACGACTTGGCCATATCCTCTACTTTTTGTAGGATTTTCTATTTAAGGGCATTGGTACTTCCATACTAATCAACTGGTCAATATGCTCTTCACTACACATCTATAGAAGTTTGTCAAAGTTTTAGATGTCATGCCGAGTCTTCACAAACTTCTAAGGAAGTTGAGGTGTTGCTGGGCTTTCATCGTAACGGCATTTATGTGCTGGACCCAGGACAGGTCCTCCGAAATTATAACACTGAGAAATTTAAAGATGCTGATTCTCCCCACTTCTGCTCCCTCAACGAGGACTGGCTCATAGATCTCTGCTTTCCCCCTCCAGAAGTCAATAATCAGCTCCTTAGTCATGCTGACATCGAGTAACAGATTGTTGTTGTGGCACCACTCAGCCAGATTTTCTATCTCCCTCCTATACGTATGCTGATTCGTCACAACCTCTGATTCAGCCAACACTAGCAAACTTGTATGGCACCGGAGCTGTATTTAGCTCCAGCATAAAGTATAAAGCAAGGGACTAAGCATACAGCCTTGTGGTGCACCTGTGCTGATGGAGATTGCAGAGATGCTTTTGCCAGTTCAAACTGAATGGGGTCTGTAAGTGAGGAAATCTAAGACCCAATTGCACAATGAGGTATTAAGGACCAGGTCTTGAAGTTTATTGATTAGTTTTAAGGGGATGATAGTATTGAATACCAAACTATAGTTGATGAAGAGCATCCTGATGTATGCATCTTTGCTGTCCAGATTTTCCAGGATTGAGTGAAGAGCCAATGAAATGGTATCTGCCATGGACCTGTTGTGACAGTTGGTAAATTGGACTGGATCCAAGTCATTCCTCGGGCAGTTGATATGTTTCATCACCAACCTCTTAAAACAATTCATCACAGTGGATACAAATGCTACTGAACAGAAGTTATTGAAGCATGCTTCCACGTTCTTCGTAGGCACCAGTAAGCTTGAAGCAGATGGGTACCTCAGGCTGCTGAAGCGAGAGATTAAAGATATCAGTGAACACTCCAGCCAGTTGATCAGAACAAGTCTTTAGTACTCGGCCAGGTACCCTATCTGAGCTGGATGTCTCTGTGGGTTCACCTTCCTAAAGGTTGCTCTTACATCAGCCTCTGAGACTAAAATCACAGGGTCATCAGGGGCTGTGGGAGGTCGTGAAGGTTCCTCAATGTTTTGATGGTCAAAGTGAACATAGAAGGCATTGAGTTCATCTGGAAATGATCTACACTTGGAAATGTAGAGTGACTTTGATCAGATATAGATATGCTGTTGAAATAGGTGACAGGTAGAGTTGTTATGACTTGGCCACAGAGTTAATATATAATCCTGAGAACACAATTCTAAAGGGGTACAGGAACAACAATATCTCAGCATGCATGTGCACGAATCAGGGAGGCTAAAGACAGGTACAGGAGGAAGCTTGAGTGGAAACTCCAGCAGAACAACATGAGAGAGGACTGGAGGGGGTTGAGGACCATCACTGGGTTCCGGCAAACTAGCAACAGAGGAGCTGAAGGCAGTGTGGACAAGGCCAATGAACTTAACCTGTTCTTTAACAAATTTGACATTGTGGCCCCTGCCCATCCCCCAGATGATTCATCTGTTGTCAGCCCCCAACCAACACATATTCCACTCTCCCCTCCTACCCCTCCTCACAGTCCCCCACCCTGCTCTCATGACTATACCCCTTCCCCACACGAAACCACCACGGTGGGCTTCACAGCTGAGCAGGTGAGAAGACAGTTGAAACGTCTCAACCCAAGCAAGGCTGCAGGCCCGGATGGTGTCAGTACCAGGGCGCTCAAAGCCTGTGCCCCTCAGCTATGTGGAGTACTTCGACATGTCTTCAACCTGAGCCTTAGTCTTCAGAGGGTTCCTGTGCTGTGGAAGACGTCCCGCCTCGTCCCTGTGCCGAAGACGCCACGCCCCAGCAGCCTCAATGACTACAGACTGGTGGCATTGACCTCCCACATCATGAAGACCCTGGAGAGACTTGCTCTGGAGCTGCTCCATCCTATGGTTAGGCCACACTTAGATCCCCTCCAGTTCGCCTACCAGCCCCGACTAGGGGTTGAGGATGCCATTGTCTACCTGCTGAACCGTGTCTACGCCCACCTGGACAAGCCAGCGAGCACTGTGAGGGTCATGTTTTTTGACTTCGCCAATGCGTTCAACACCATCCGCCCTGCTCTGCTGGGGGAGAAGCTGACAGCAATGCAGGTGGATGCTTCCCTGGTGTCATGGATTCTTGACTACTTGACTGGCAGACCAGAGTACGTGTGCTTGCAACACTGTGTGTCCGACAGAGTGATCAGCAGCACTGGGGCTCCACAGGGGACTGTCTTGTCTCTCTTTCTCTTCACCATTTACACCTCGGACTTCAACTACTGCACAGAGTCTTGTCATCTTCAGAAGTTTTCTGATGGCTCTGCCACAGTTGGATGCATCAGCAAGGGAGATGAGGCTGAGTACAGGGCTACGGTAGGAAACTTTGTCACATGGTGTGAGCAGAATTATCTGCAGCTTAATGTGAAAAAGACTAAGGAGCTGGTGGTAGACCTGAGGAGAGCTAAGGTACTGGTGACCCCTGTTTCCATCCAGGGGGTCAGTGTGGATATGGTGGAGGAATACAAATAACTGGGGATACGAATTGACAATAAACTGGACTGGTCAAAGAACACTGAGGCTGTCTACAAGAAGGATCATAGCTGTCTCTATTTCCTGAGGAGACTGAGGTCCTTTAACATCTGTCGGACGATGCTGAGGATGTTCTTCGAGTCTGTGGTGGCCAGTGCTTTCATGTTTGCTGTTGTGTGCTGGGGCAGCAGGCTGAGTGTAGCAGACACCAACAGAATCAACAGACTCATTCATAAGGCCAGTGATGTTGTGGGGATGGAACTGGACTCTCTGACGGTGGTGTCTGAAAAGAGAATGCTGTCCAAGTTGCATGCCATCTTGGACAATGTATCCTATCCACTACATAATGTACTGGTTGGGCACAGGAGTACATTCAGCCAGACACACATTCCACCCAGATGCAACACTGAGCGTCATAGGAAGTCATTCCTGCCTGTGGCCATCAAACTTTACAACTCCTCCCTTGGAGGGTCAGACATCCTGAGCCAATAGGCTGGTCCTGGACTTATTTCCTGGCATAATTTACATTTTACTATTTAATTATTTATGGGCAAATGTAACAAAAACCAATTTCCCTCGGGATCAATAAAGTATGACTACGACTATTTGTCCTGCTGAAGGGTCTTGGCCCAGAGCATTGACTGTACTCTTTTCCATGGATGCTGCCTGGCCTACTAAGTTCCTCCAGCATTTTGTGTGTTGCTAGGATTTCCAGCAGATTTTCTTGTTTGCCATTTGTCAGCCCATTTTTCCTGCAGATCCTGATCCTGCTGCAAGCTTTAATAGTCTTCTGTGCTGTCTATTATGGCCCAATCCTGGTGCCATCCGCAAATTTGTTGATCCAATTTACTACATTATCATCCAGATCATTTATATGGATGACAAACAAGAGCACTGATCCCTGCAACACACCAGTTGTTACATGCCTCCAGTCAGAAAAGCAACCATCTACTACCACTCTCTGGCTTTTCCCATGAAGCCAAAGTCTAATCCAAGTCTAATCTACCTCAGCCTGAATGCCAAGCGACTGAATCTTCTTAACTAAATTGCTATGCGGGACCTTGTCAAAATCCACGGTGACAACATCCACTACCTTTCCTTCTTGAATTTTTCTGGCAACTTCCTTAAAAACTTTATAAGATTGGTTAGACACAACGTACTATGCACAAAGCCATGTTGACCATCCCTAATCAGTCCACCCAAATACTTACAGTATACACCCAGTGCCTTAGAATACCTTTCAATAACTTACCCACTACTGATGTCAGGCTCACCAGCCTATAATTTCCTGGCATACTTACAGCCTTTCTTAAACAACATGAGCTATTCTCCAATTCCAGTCCTCCAGCACCTCACCTGGTGCTAAGGACATTTTAAATATCTCTGCTAGGACCCTTACAATTTCTGCACTGGCCTCACACAAGATCTGAGGGAACTCCTTGGCAGGCCCTGGGGATTTATCAACCCTATTTGCCGCAAGACTACAAGCACCTCCTCTTCTGAATATGTGTATAGTCCATGACCTCACTGCTGTTTTGTGTCACTTCTATAGATTCTGTGTCTTTCTCCCGAGTAAATACAGGTGCAAAAAACCTACTTAAGATCTCCACCATATCTTTTGGCTCCACACACAGATTACCACTCTGTTGTGTGCCCTGCAATCCTTTTGTTATTGATATATTTATAGAAGCCATTGGGATTCTTCTTCATCTTGTCTGCTAGAGCAACCTCATGCCTTCTTTTAGCTCTCCAGATTTTCTTCGTCAATGTTCTCTTGCATTTCTTATACTCAAGTACCTCAGTTATTCCTTCCTGCCTATACCTGCTATTTACCTCCTTCTTCTTCATAACCAGGCCTCAATATCTTTTGAAGCCAAGGTTCCCTAAATCTGTTATCCTTATCATCTATTTTGACAGAAACAGACAGTACAAACACTGTACTCTTGATATTTCACTTTTGAAGGCCTCACTTACCAAGCATACCTTTGCCTGAAAACAACCTGCCCCAATCCACACTTGCTAAATCCTACAGGATTGCTTTGATGACATTAACTGGAATGTCTTTCGTGATGAGGATGTCTCCGAGTTCACAGAAGGGGTCACGAGCTTCATCCAGAAGTGCGTCGAGGACCTTGCCCCCAAAAATCGATCAGGGTCTATGCAACCAGAAACCCTGGGTCAATAGTTCTGTGCGCACTGTACTCATTGCGTGAGACAGAGTTTTCACCAACGGTAACCATCAGACACTCAAGGAATGCAGCTATGATCTATACAAAATCATCAAGGCAGCGAAACAACAATATATAGGGACAAGATCCAGACACAATTCTCCATCAACAACACACACCGCTTATGGCAAGGTCTGCACACCATCGCAGACTTCAAAGCTAAATGCAGTGGTGCTGCCACCATCGCTGCCTCTTTCCCAGATGAGCTAAATCTTCCTTTCTTTCTTTTTTTTATGCTCAGTTCAATGCCGCCAAAACTGAACCCCCAAGGAGATCCGCCGATGCGACCTGCACCTTGGTAATCTTTGAGGCTGAAGTACGCAGGCGTTTCCAACTAGTGAACAGCTGCAAGGCTTCCAGACTGGATGGCATCCCAGGGCGGGTACCCAGGATGTGTGCAGTACAGCTGGCTGGTGAGTTTGCAGACATTTTTAATCTTTCCCTCTCCCAGTATAGAGTGCCCTCCTGCTTCAAGACATCCACCATTGTCCCTGTACCTAAAAAGACCAAGGTAACATGTTTGAACAACTGGTGTCCTGTCACACTCACCTCAATAATAAGCAAATGCTCTGACAGACTGGTCAAGGACTACATCTGCAGCATGCTACCACCCACAACAGACCCCCTACAATTCACATACTGACACAACCGATCGACAGATGATTCCATAGCCATAGCTCTACACACCGTCCTTACACACCTGGAGAAGAAGGATGCTTATGTGAGAATGCTGTTCTTGGACTACAGTTCAGCATTCAACACCATAATTCCCTCCAGGCTTGACAGGAAGCTCAGAGACGTCAGCCTCCACCCTGCCTTGTGCAGCTGGATCCTGGACTTCCCGTTAGATTGCCGGCAGGTGGTACATGGGCTCCCTCATCTCTGCCCCTCTGGTCCTCAACACAAGAGCCCCCAGAGCTGTGTCCTAAGCCCCCTCCTCTTTTCTCTGTACACCCACAACTCTAATCTGCTAATTAAATTTGCAGATGATACTACATTGATTGGCCTTATCTCAAATAATAACGAGGCAGCCTACAGAGAAGAAGACATCACTGATACACAATGGTGTCAAGAAAACAACCTCTATCTCAATGTCACAAAAACACAGGAGGTAGTTGTGGACTACAAGAGGAACGGAGACAGGCACACCCCTATTAACATCAATGGATCTGGGGCTGAGAGGGTGAACAGCTTCAAGTTCCTCACTATACACATCACCAAGGTTCTCATTTGGTCTGTACATACCGGCTGTGTGGTAAAAAAAAAGCACAACAGCGCCTCTTTTACCCCAGATAGTTGAATAAATTCGGCATGAGTTCCAAATCATGAGGACTTTCTACAGGGGCACGATTGAGCGCATCCTGACTGGCTGTATCACCGTCTGATATGGGATCTGTACTTCCCTCAATCGCAGGGCTCTGCAGAGAATGGTGTGGATAGCCCAGCACATCTGTGGATGTGAGCTTCCCAATATTCAGGACATTTACAGCAACAGGTGTGTAAAAAGGGCCCGAAGGATCAATGGGGACACGAGTCACCCCAACCACAAACTGTTCCACCTGCTACCATCTGGGAAACAGTACTGCAGTGTTAAAGCCAGGACCAACAGGCTCCGGGACAGCTTCTTCCACCAGGCCATTCGACTGATTAATTCATGCTGACACAATTGCACTTCTAAGTTATATTGACTGTTCTGTTGTATATCTTACTGTACATATTGTTACAAATTACAATAGTTTGCACATTCAGACGAGACGTAATGTAAAGATTTTTACTCATGTGAAGGATGTAAGAAATGAAATCAATTCAATTCTGCTACCATCAAAATTGAGTTTTCTGTAATTTAGAATCTCAACACAAGGATCATCCCTATCCTTTTCAATAATTATATTGAAACTAATGGCATTATGATCACTAGATGCAAAGTGTTCCCCTACACAAATGTCTGTCACCTGCCCAGTCTGATTCCCTAAAAGGGGATCTATTATTGCACTACCTCTATTTGCGACCTCTAAATACCGATTAAAGAAACTTTCCTCTACACATTTTATAAACTCTATCCCATCCAGCCCTTTTACAGTATGGGAGTCCCAATCAATATGGCAAGTTAAAATCACCTATTATCACAACCTTATGTTTCTTGCAAAAGTCTGCAATCTCTCCACAAATTTGCTCCTTTAGATCCCACTGACTATTGGGTGGTCTATAATACAATGCTATGAACGTGGTCATCCCTTTCTTATTCCTCAATTCCACCCATATAGCCTCAGTAAACAAGCTCTCCAGTCTGTCCTGTCTGAGCACTGCTATGACATTTTCTCTGACTGATAATGTCACCACTCTCCCTTTAATCCCTCCTGCACTATCACATCCAAAACAATAGAACCAGGTAAGATTGAGCTGCCAGTCCTGTGCCTCCTGCAACCAAGATTCACTAACGGCTACAATGTCATAATTGTGCATGTTGATGCTTCCCTGAGCTCATCTCCCTTTCTTACAATACTACTTGCATTTAAATATACACAACTCAGAACATTTCTCCAACCATTCTCAACCTTTTGATTTCTGACTTTTACAAAGGCTTAACATCTTTCTCCACAACTGTCAGTTCTGGTGCTCTGTTTTCCATCCTTCTGCAACTCTAGCTTTAACCCTCTCACACAGCACTAGCAAACCTTCCCGCAAGGATGTTAGTCCCTCAGTTCAGTTGCAAACCACCCCACCTGTACGGGTTCCATGTCCTCGGAAAGAGAGCCCAATGATCCAAAAATATGAAGCTTCCTTCCTGCACTATCTCCTTAATTATGTGGTTAACCGTAACGTCTTCCTTTTACTGGCCTCACTAGCACATGGCACAGGTAGCAATCCTGAGATCACAACTGTGAAGGTCCTGTCCTTTAACTTAGCACCTAATTCTCTGAACTCACTTTGCAGGACCTCGTCACCATACCTAACTGTGCATTGGTACCAAGATGGACCATGACCTCTGGCTGCCCACCATCCCACTTAAAAATAATCTGGACTTGATCCAAAATAACTCTGACCCTGGCACCCAGGAGGTAATATACCATCTAGGAATCGCTTTCTCGTTCACAGAACTTCCTGTCTGTTCCTCTATTTAATCGCCTATCATTACAGCTCTTCTCTTGTCCCCCTCTTCCCTTCTGAGCCACAGAGCCAGACTCGGTGCCAGAGGACTAACTGCTGTGGTTCTCCTCCGCTAGGTTACTCTACCCACCCCCCCCCCCACCATATCCAAGGTGGTTTTACTGTTATTGAGACAGCCACAAGGGTACTCTGCACTGGCTGCCTTTCGTCTTTCCTCTTTCTGACCCATCTACATGTAGCTTGCACTTTGGGTATAACTACCTCCCTGTACAACCTGTCGATCAACGCCCCCCCCCCGCCCCCAACCTCCTGAATGATCTTGAATTCATCCAGCTCCCAGCTCCCATTCCTTAATATGGTCTGTCGTCAGGGACACTGGAGGACACTGCTTTCCCACATTGCACAAGAACAGCATTCCACTATCCTGTTCTCCACTGCTCTTGATCTCATGTTTTCTCGGTCTTGGGGCACTTCATTACAGTGTTGGTAACATACAGTAAAGGAAAATTATCCAGACAATGTAAAATAAAGAAAAATTATCCAGGATTTGCATTCCTTACAGGAATATCATGCATTTGATCAGGTCTAACCCCTGTGAACCTCACACCCAATAAAGGACATCTGAAAGTGGAGTCACTGTTGTAATGTAGAAAATATGGTTCAGTAGGATCATACAGTAAGAGTTCCAATTAATAAAGAACAGTTGTTTTTCATTGTGCAAATCTCAGCTCACTGCTGTATCTAAACTACACCCCCTCTCAGCTGCTGACAGGCACCACCACCCAGTTAAGCAATGTCACAACTCTGAAAATCTCAATGCCATTTCCACATGTTTCCAAGCCTTCACCCTTCCAACCTCTGCTCCTAACACACAACTCTCTGGGGTCTTTGTATTCCCCCAACTCTGTCCCAGGATCATACTCAAATCCAACTATTCCTTCAGCTGCCTGGTCCACAGACACTGGAACTCTCCTCCTAATCCTTTCCACCCATGTACATCCCTAATTTATCAGTCTTTGTTTATGTATAGTTTTTCATAAATTCTGTTATATTTCTTTATTTTACTGTAAATGTCTGCAAAAAATAAATTTCAAGATAATATATGGTAATATATACTTACCTTGCTAATTAATTTACTTTGACTGTAAGATACTCCTTTCAACCCACAAGATGTTGGGTTATCTGACCTCATATTCGATCCTGGTCAAATTGTTTAATAACCTCTCACAGAGCACTTCAGTGTTTTCTCCACCCCCTTCCTGGGATGAGCGCAAAATCATTGATTTTGCAAGTTCACTACTTTCCTAAATAACTCGTACTTCACCAACCTGCTGCAGTCTTGGGGGAGACTCATGGCTTCAGCATAAAGTGCACCAGAGCCTCCAATTCATCAGGAGGCGAAAGAAACTTGGTGTGTCTCCTTTCACCATGACCAAAGCATCCTATCCTGAAGAATCATGCTTGGTATGGCAACTGCTATGCCTAAGAATGCAGGAAACTGCAGACATTTGTGGACACAGCTCAGCCTCCTCTCCATGAACTCTGTTTACACACTTGATGAAGCAGCCAACATACTCCACCCAACCCAGACATTATCTTTTCTTCCCCCTCTCACTAGACAGAAGATACAAAAGCTTGAAAGTATGAATTATCAGGCTCAAGGACAGCATCTACCCCATCGTTAAAAGACCATTGAACATTCCACTAATATAATAAAATGGATCACACTTGAATCCAACTATGTCTTCAGCTGTCTGGTCCACAGACACAGGCACTCTCTTCTCACTCTCTCCACCTCTGTAAGACACTCCTTTCAACGATCAACCTCGTTATGACCTTGACCTCATTGTCTGCCTGCGCTGCACTTCCTTTGCAACTAACGTTTTATACTTTATACTTTATTGTCGCCAAACAATTGATACTAGAACGTAAATCATACAGCGATATTTGATTCTGCACTTCCCGCTCCCTGGATTACAAACCGATAGTAAATATTAAAAATTTAAATTATAAATCATAAATAGAAAATAGAAAAATGGAACGTAAGGTAGTGCAAAAAAACCGAGAGGCAGGTCCGGATATTTGGAGGGTACGGCCCAGATCCGGGTCAGGATCCGTTCAGCAGTCTTATCACAGTTGGAAAGAAGCTGTTCCCAAATCTGGCCATACGAGTCTTCAAGCTCCTGAGCCTTCTCCCGGAGGGAAGAGGGATGAAAAGTGTGTTGGCTGGGTGGGTCGTGTCCTTGATTATCCTGGCAGCACTGCTCCGACAGCGTGTGGTGTACAGTGAGTCCAAGGACGGAAGATTGGTTTGTGTGATGTGCTGCGCCGTGTTCACGATCTTCTGCAGCTTCTTTCTGTCTTGGACGGGACAACTTCCATACCAGGTTGTGGTGCACCCTAGAAGAATGCTTTCTATGGTGCATCTATAAAAATTAGTGAGGGTTTTAGGGGACAGGCCAAATTTCTTTAGTTTACTCAGGAAGTAAAGGCGCTGGTGGGCCTTCTTGGCAGTGGACTCTGCTTGGTTGGACCAAGTCAGGTCACTTGTGATATTGACCCCGAGGAACTTAAAGCTTTTGACCTGTTCCACTTGCGCACCACTGATGTAAATTGGGTCGTGCGGTCCGCTACTCCTTCTGAAGTCAACAACCAATTCCTTCGTCTTGTTGACATTGAGGGATAGGTTATTGTGCATTCTGTTATTACTTCTCCCTTGTACACCTTAGTGTACTGATGTGATGAAGTTATCTGTGTGATGGCACATGTGACAATAATTAACCAATTACCAAGACTTGTATTGTAAGAAATAAACATTTGAGTGTACTCCCATGCAGAGTTAATGCACGCTTTAATACATTAAACCACAGTTCTACCATTCTTAACCAATGCCTGAGCACGACTTTCTACAGTGACCTCCAAACAGTAAAATATTTGACATCATGGACCTATTCTGCCACTCCACTTCTTTGTAGTTAATGTCCTTTTCATTCCATTTACCTTGGCATAGATACATTTTACCTAATGAAAAACACCTACTCCCATAAAACCAACAGCTGAGGTGAAATGTTCTAGATTCCCGCTTGTTTTTAAGGTTCTCTTTGTCAACCCACTCGATTCCTTTCATCATTTTGATTGAATATCACATGATCTTCTGATTTCAGGACTAAACCATCTCAAGGGCTTGTGAAATTCACCACAGCACACAAGTAATATCTGTGTAGCATTTTATTGTACACATGCTCTACCAGTTCAGCTTTCTTACCTGTGCAATTTTCCTGCTGCCCTTCTCCACATAAATACTTTTCTCCATGCATTGCGCTGGTAGAATTCATATCAGCAGCTGACTGGTTCCACCAGGCAAAACCTAGACAAGAGAATGTCTTTAAATTTACAGATCCAAAAGCAAATGTACTCATTTACATAACAGTCATAGGGCAATACAATAAAGATACAGGCACTTCAGCCCAACCAGTCCATCCCAACTGAATTGTTCACAAAGCTAGTCCCAATTCCTGCATTCAGTCCATTTCCTCAAAGCAACATCACTCCAAATAATTAACAAAGTGCTTCTTAAATAACACAATTGTACCTGTCCCAACAACTTCCTCTGCCACCCTCTTCATGAAGGAATTGCCTCTCAGGTCCCTTTTAAATCTTTCCCTTCTCACCCTAAAACTATGTCCCCTAGGTTTGGACTCCCTACACTGGGGAAAAGATTGTTTGCATTCAACTTATCTATGCCTCTCATAATTTCAAACACCATTATGTTCATCCCTCATTCTCCCATGTTTCAAGGAATAAAGACCTAATCTGATCAACCTCTCCTTATAACTCATGCAATTTAATCCTGGCAACGTCATTGTAAATCTTCTCTACACTCTTTCCAATTTAACCATGTCTTTCCTATGTGTCCCAGTAAATGCCAACTCTCACCCCCACCAAGTTTTCTTCAACTCCTCTCTCTTCCAGCAGCACCCTTACCTCTAGTATCCAGTACTGCTCTGTAGAGGGTTCAGTGGGTGTGTGATTGAGTATCACACCAGCCATAGGTTTCCCAAAGGCAGATCAGATTAAAAGTGGCACCCCAAAGCTCAAGCAACATGCACAAATAAATGACAAAATTATCTCCAGCATTAATCCACAAACATACAGATGAATTAATCTGTTCCCACATCAAGTTAACACACACTGCAATGGTTTCTAATGATGAAATAGTAAAATCCATCAGTCCAAACTTGCACAATCAAGCCAGTGATGAGAGTCGGATACAGAGAACTGCTGCCTTGTTACCAGTAAGTGATTAAAGTGATGTGGCCAGGAAAGTAAAAATGTTTAGACAGCTTACAGGAGTTCTGCACATTCCCAGATACAGATAAAAATACAGATACAGATACAGATTCCAGTTCTATTAATCCTTGATGGAAATGGAATGCCTCAAAGTGACCTGCAACCACTTTTAAAGTGCAGTCGCTATTCTAACGAAAACAGAACAGATAATTTGTGCACAGGAACATTGTGTAAGCAGCAATGACCCAATAACACACTTTAGTAACACCGTAACAGAGATAAAATATTGTCCAGGACTTCAAGAGAACTGTTGAGTTTTTTTGATTTAAAAAAAAGCAGAAAGGGTTTTGGTTTAGCAGTTTGTTTGCAATATAGTGCAGTCATGTCTCACTGAAGCTTCAGCGCAGATTTTTGCGTTGAATGTTTTGCAGTGGAATTTAAAATAAAGATTTGTGATCATTCGCCACAGTTGACACTTTGTACAAATGAAAAATACTACAGATGCTGGAAATCTAAAGCAAAAAACAGAAATAGCTGGAAATACTCAGCAGGTCAGGTATCCTCTACAGAAAGAGAAAACATTTCCAGGTTAAAATGGGTTATTTCAGATATTCAACATCTTTCAGTTTTTCTTTATTTTCGTTTTCTTGTTGAATTCACTGCCACTCCTGTTCCAGGGAATGCTGAACTTGAAGAAGCTCCAGACAGCTCTCCAATGAGATTTCTGTCTATTTCTTTTGCCTTTTTCATGCTCAGTGGTTTCTATTTCCTCATATTTTAGATACAATTACAGCACATGTTAGATCACAAGACACAGGAGCAGAATTAGGCCATATGGCCCATCAAGTCTGCTTCACTATTTGATCATGGCTGATTTATTTTCCCTCACAACTCTATTCTTCTGTATTCTCACCGTAATCTTTGACACTGTAGTGATATCACGTGCAATGATGTGCCAGTACATGATTGGACAGAGCACTGAGCATGTGCGGGATTGCCAGAATGTTCCAGCACGTGGCTGGGTTAAGACGTGTTTGTTTATTATGTAAGGGAGTTTCGTCTTTTACTGCGTAGGCTAATTAAAATGCTTCTTTGTTATGTTAAATGCTGAGAAAGTCCTCCCGCTAGCAGTTTGTTGAATCGCGTTACCGATAAGATGTTATGAACCAACTGGGATAGTTGTTATGTTTTTGGTGTATCTGTAAGATTTGTATGCGTGGGGTTTTGGGGGGAGAAGGCAGGAGAGAGAGAGACTGAGGATGGACCAGGTGCTGTGATATCCGCTAACAGGGTTGGACCCCAAGGAGAGCGTTCGGCAAGGAGATGGAGACGGACTCGTGTGGAGCGCCAGGTCAACCACCGTTGTTGGTCCTAGGCGGCCGGTCGAGGTGGTCTGAGGGGTCGCAGGGTGAAGAAGAGAGTCCTGAGCTCCAACTGTTTGTGCACGAAGAGATTGAACTTTGATAAGTGTGGCACCTTTTATTTTCCTTTTATACTTTATTCTCTCTTTATTATATAGAAACATAGAAAATAGGTGCAGGAGTAGGCCATTCGGCCCTTCGAGCCTGCACCGCCATTTATTATGATCATGACTGATCATCCAACTCAGAACCCAGCCTTCCCTCCATACCCCCTGACCCCTGTAGCCACAAGGGCCATATCTAACTCCCTCTTAAACATAGCCAATGAACTGGCCTCAACAGTTTGCTGTGGCAGAGAATTCCACAGATTCACCACTCTCTGTGTGAAGAAGTTTTTCCTAATCTCGGTCCTAAAAGGCTTCCCCTCTATCCTCAAACTGTGACCCCTCGTTCTGGACCTCCCCAACATCGGGAACAATCTTCCCGCATCTAGCCTATCCAATCCCTTTAGGATCTTATACGTTTCAATCAGATCCCCCCTCAATCTTCTAAATTCCAACGAGTACAAGCCCAGTTCATCCAGTCTTTCTTCATATGAAAGACCTGCCATCCCAGGAATCAATCTGGTGAACCTTCTTTGTACTCCCTCTATGGCAAGGATGTCTTTCCTCAGATTGGGGGACCAAAACTGCACACAATACTCCAGGTGTGGTCTCACCAAGGCCTTGTACAACTGCAGTAGTACCTCCCTGCTCCTGTACTCGAATCCTCTCGCTATAAATGCCAGCATACCGTTCGCCTTTTTCACCGCCTGCTGTACCTGCATGCCCACTTTCAATGACTGGTGTATAATGACACCCAGGTCTCGTTGCACCTCCCCTTTTCCTAATCGGCCACCATTCAGATAATAATCTGTTTTCCTATTTTTGCCACCAAAGTGGATAACTTCACATTTATCCACATTAAATTGCATCTGCCATGAGTTTGCCCACTCACCCAACCTATCCAAGTCACCCTGCATCCTCTTAGCATCCTCCTCACTGCTAACTCTGCCACCCAGCTTCGTGTCATCCGCAAACTTGGAGATGCTGCATTTAATTCCCTCATCCAAGTCATTAATATATATTGTAAACAACTGGGGTCCCAGCACTGAGCCTTGCGGTACCCCACTAGTCACCGCCTGCCATTCTGAAAAGGTCCGGTTTATTCCCACTCTTTGCTTCCTGTCTGCTAACCAATTCTCCACCCACACCAATACCTTACCCCCAATACCGTGTGCTTTAAGTTTGCACACTAATCTCCTGTGTGGGACCTTGTCAAAAGCCTTTTGAAAATCCAAATATACCACATCCACTGGTTCTCCCCTATCCACTCTACTAGTTACATCCTCAAAAAATTCTATGAGTTCCAGTAATATCTATAAACTGTAAATCATTTAATCGTATCTGGTGTATTGTCTGTTATTTGGGCGGGGTGGGGTACATCACACAGCATCCACACAAACTAATTACCCAGTTTGGCGGGACCGAGGGCTGTTTCCCTAGACGACAGCGAGCCGAGCGACCCTGAGGTTGGCCGGGGGGCTACATTGTGGGGCCTTTCGTCCAGAATTGGATCTACTGGTACGCTGTGTGGTTGCCCTTTTTAAATCAGTAATGTGTGTCTCTGTGGGTTATTTGCTAGTTATTGCTGTATGCATGGTGGGTGAGGTCTTTGTTCGAGTTCAGACTAGCATTGACGAGCTGGAGGTGGAACTCGGCGCTGTCCATGCTGCTGGGAGAGAGAGGAAAGAGTGGTCTGATTTGGAGGTAGGGTCTGCGAATAAATGTTCTAGCAGGCCCGAGGTATCCCTAGTAGTTTCAGAGCCTTTTGGGTTTAGGTGAGGGGGTACGGAGGTCTCGGAGGGTTAAGAAGCTCCCAGATAGGTTGGCCTATGTAGCGCCCATGGGACAGGCATAAGGTCCACTGTTTGGGGAGCACTGTCGCTGTGTATCTGTGTACGTGTGTGTTGTGTGTCTGCAGGACTGTCTGGCGAGTTATCTAGAAGTCATGAGGACATGACTTTTTTTGGTGGGGGGAGAGTGTAAAGGGGTTTCGTCTTTTACTGTGTAGGCCAATTAAAATGGCTTCTTTGTTATGTTATACTTGGGAATGCTTCTTTGTTATGTTAAATGCTGAGGAAGTCCTTCCGCTAGCAGTTTGCTGAATCAGGTTACTGATAAGAAGATGTTATGTATGAACCAACTGGGATAGTCGTTATGTTTTTGGTGTATCTGTAAGATTTGTATGCGCGGGGTTTTGGGGAGAGAAGGCGGGAGAGAGAGACAGAGGATGGACCAGGTGCTGTGATGTCCACTAACGGGGTTGGACCCCGAGGAGGGCGTTCGGCAAGGAGACGGAGAAGGACTCGTGTGGAGCGCCTGGTCGACCACCGTTGTTGGTCCCAGGCGCCGGTCAAGGTGGTCCGAGGGGTCGCAGGGTGAAGAAGAAGGGTCCTGAGCTCCAACTGTTTGTGCACGAAGAGATTGAACTTTGAAAAGTGTGGCACCTTTTATTTTCCTTTTCTATTTTATTCTCTCTTAATTATATAATTCCAGTAATATCTATAAACTGTAAATCATTTAATCGTACTGTCTGTTATTTGGGCGGGGTGGGGTACATCACACAGCATCCACACAAACTAATTGCCCACTTTGGCGGGGCCAAGGGCTGTTTCCGTAGACGACAGCAAGCCGAGCGACCCTGAGGTTAGCCAGGGGGCTACAATTACTGTAAATAAAAGTTCTCTAATTCTTTCAGAATATGATTCTTTACTGTTAACTCACAGTATGTTTAAACAGAAGTAACATAACATGGTGTCAGAAAGCGTAGGAGAACATGCGAGTTTGGATTGCTCACGGACTCTCTCATTAAAGATAGATTTGTTTGTGGCATTCGAGATAATGCTTTGAAAGAAAGGCTGTTGAGAGAGCAAGATTTAAATTTTGAAAAAGCTCTGGCGCTTTGCAAAGTTTCTGAGACCGTGACGTTGCAGACTGAAGAGCTTTTTGTCGAAAACTGCAACGTAAACGCTGTAAAAATAAGTGCGACTATATCAAGAAATATAATAATATGTTGACAAAGCCAACAGAGAACAAGATGGCATTGGAAAGAAAAAAGTCATGTGATCGCTGTGCGCGGGAACATCGTCCAAATCAGTGTCCCACATACAGCAAAATTTGCAATGGCTGCGTTAAGATTAATCATTTTTCACGCTGTTGTAAAAGTAGAAAGAAGGAAAATAAAATGAAACAAGTAAATACCGTGCTTGAAGATGAACGTGAGGAATTTTACATAGATGTGCTTTATGAAAATAAACAAAGTAAGAATGACTGGACTATTCCATTGCAAGTGAATCAAAACAATATTCTGTTTAAATTTGATACTGGAGAGCAAGTAAATGTTCTTGCAGAATCTGAGTTTAATGCTTTAAAGCTGTGACAACAAACCAAGTTATCGGAAGATTGATGCTAATGAGAAAGAGATAAGGGAGACAATGGAGGAACGTTCAAAATGTTAATGAGAGAGAAGAGAGAGATAACGGAAAAGAAACACAGTTCAGAATATTGACAGATCGGTTGCTTTGAACCTGAGCTGTTTGAAGTTTGATGGACAGGCGATACCCCAGCAGGGGGATAAAAAGAACAGGTTCGCTAAGGCATGACACAGACCACGAGATCACGAGATAACGAGACCCTGGAAGAGCGGTGTGCCCCCACAAGTTGGTAGGAGCTTGGAGGTCTGATCGCGGGAACCGACCATAGACGCACAGGATGAAAAGGGTACGATCGGTGGGAACCTGGTGTGTGTGTCCACCCTTGCCTGGGTGCCGGGTTCACTGCGGAAGAACGGTTGTATCCGGAACGGAGGGGTCACAGTCGGTGACCACAGAAGACATAAAAAAGGGTCCGCCCGAAAGCCAACTGTGAAGAACATCAAAGGTCTGTCTGAATCAAAATTTGCATTCTCTCTCTCTCCAACGGCACAACAGCGATTACTGCGAACTGTACTAAGCTGAACTGAACTCTGCGTCACTTAAGACTGATCATTTTACCCCTAGACTGCGATAGAGCTTGGTTGATTCCTGTTACCCTAGTTCTGTGTACACGTGTGTATTATCATTGCTAACCTGCTGCATTTATATCCTTACGATTAGAGTACAGTGTTACTTACTTCTTTAATAAAACTTTATTAGTTTCTGTTAAACCAGACTCCAACTAAGTGGTCCATTTCTGCTGGTTTGGCAACCCAGTTACGGGATACGTAACAAAGCCAAGACCAAAGTTACATCAGACAAATATAAAGGGTATTCAGGTGCAGACATCGTGGCCAAGGTATCACACAAAAATATTGTGCATACGCTTTCATTTGTGGTCGTACCAAAAAAATGTACAATCAATTCTGGGTTTATCTGCCTGTGAAAGTCTTAATTTGGTGAAAAGAATTTTTGTCTTGGATAGTGACACAGAGCTGAAGCGACAGAATGTTGCACTACAGTCGGCAGAAGGTGATGTAACTCGACTGCAGGTCCAGCTCAAGGAGGCAATTATGATATGAAAAAGCAATGGCAGGAGGAGGTTGCTTCAATGCAAGCGATAATGAAAGAGACACTGACAGAATACAAGATTCAGTTTCATCACTGTCTAAAGCAAGAATGCTCACAGTGGGCACAGTATAAGGAAGAAGTGAAAGCACGAGTGAAGGAATTGAGACATATTATTGAAATGAAGTCCCAGCATAAAAAAGAGATTACACAGTTAATGAATGAATTAGATGAAGAAAAGAAGATTTGTATTTCATTACGCATGGAAGTGCAATGTGAATCGACTGATCTAAGGAGACGTTTGTCTGAAGGACAAGGAGACAAAGTGAGGATACAAGATAAAAGGAACACATGGACACAGACCAGATCATACATGATCCAGACAGAGGAGGGAGCGGTGTTAAGAAAGAATCGCAAAGGCTTTAAGAAAGAGCCAACTTCAGAGTTTCAGTTATCTGATATAGATGAGTTTTGATTAACATTGGTTAATTGTTTTTCTTTTTAAGGAAAGATAGATGTGGTGATATCACGTGCAATGATGCGCCAGTACATGATTGGATAGAGCACTGAGCATACGCGGGATTGCCAGAATGTTCCAGCACGTGGCTGGGTTAAGACGTGTTTGTTTATTACTGTAAGTAAAAGTTCTCTAATTCTTCCAGAATATGATTCATTACTGTTAACTCAAGGTATGTTTAAACAGACGTAACGTAACAGACACCCTGACTAATCAAGAACCAATCAACAGCTGCTTTAATGACTTGGCCTTCACAGTTATCTGTGGCAATGAATTCCACAGACTTACCACCTTCTGACTAAAGTAATTCTTCCTCATCTCTGTTCTACATGGACATCCTTCTATTCTGAGGCTGTGCCCTGTTGACCTGGACGCTCCCACTATTTGAAACATCCTCTCCACGTCCACTCTATCTAGGCCTTTCACTATTCCGTGGTTTTCAATGAGATCCTCCCTCAGTCTTTTAAACTCCAGTGAATACAGGCTTAGAGCTATAAAACACTCATCATACATTAACCCTTTCATTCACGGGATCATTGTTGTAAAACTCCTCTGGACCCTCTCCAATGCCAGCACATCTCATAGATAAGGGGCTCAAAACTACCCACAATACTCCAAATTGGAAGGTTACAAGGGAAGAGCAGCAGAATGGAAATAATGGAGTTTATGCAAATGGTATCTTTTTGTGCCATAATAATTCTACAGTTCTGTAAAAAGTCTATAACATTGATCATCTGGCAATTTCATAAACATCATAGTGGCCATATCTGCAGTTTGCAAATTAACTTAAATGAGCAGGTAGATGTATATCAGAGTCAGTTTATGGCTCAAGTCCAGAAGCGATCAAGTTTAATGAGAGAACCAAAGGCTTTGCAAATTTAAAATGTAAGAAACAGACAGAGAGAAAGGTGGAGGCAGACAGGGAGATGGAAGCAAGTGGGGGTGAGCAACAGAGACAGACAGAGGCAGACAGAAACGAGATGTATTTGCTGAAGTTTAACCATGTCCTTTCTTCTCTGACCCCTTGTGGTTTATGAATATCCACAAGTATGTTGTTCACAACATAGTCATAAATACAGGCTCCATGTGTCTGGGTTGGTAGCCAGGGCTTTGGAAATAATAGCCTGAAGCAATTGAGTCAAAAACCATTAAGAATACTTTAAGCAAATAAACAGAGACCATAATTGGAAACCCTACTGTGTGACTCAAAGATTGTTTATTTACAAACAATATTTCACATTACTATGTGGTTAGATGGTTTCAACAGAACTATAAATGTAGAAATTTTAAAGACTGCATTTTCACATTTGAAATGCAACCCCATTTTGAATATTTAATTCCATTGAAACCCACTTCCCATCAGAAAACCCATTGAAACTACTGAAATTGTCCTCAACCATTGGAATATAATTCATAATTGTGATTTTATAACATTAAAATTCTATTGAATGGCCACTGCAGATGCCAGACAAAGTGTGCGAGAAGGATTTACGTCCCGTTTGCTAAAGCCAGGAGGGGATGTTTGTGTGAGAAGCTGCCTTGGAGTAAAGGAGAAAGTTAATGTCAGCTGTTTAAGGATACTGAGGTTTTACCTTAAACGTAAGATCTCCCAGATACAAAGGCACTGCAGTTAGATAAAGGTCAGTCACCAGCAAATGTCAACAGGACCACTGCAATAGAGGTGCAGTTAAGGAAGGGTGACCAGGTCAAGTCACCAAAACTCACATTCATTGGTTCAGTCCCAACCCCAAGGTTGTCATGAGTAAATGTGGTTTCAACTCATAGTGTCAAGAGGTAAAGAGAAAGGGAGAGAAATTGCACTAACAGCTGTCATATTAAGATTACCAGGTTACCATAACAAATAAAAGCTTAAGCTTAAGCTTTTATTTGTTAACGTTATGGAATAAAGCATTCTGTTTTTTTTATTAAACTCCCTAATCAAGACTTCTGCACAATTGTGGTTGCTCAGTTACTAACTAGTTGTAAACATGGACAGGCAGGAAAAGACACCATTCCAACTGGGTCCACTGGGAATCTTCACAGGTATTAGGGACTTCATCATGGCCAAGAATGGCGAATCAAAATTTAGTTAGTGGTAATTTGGTTTATTACTGTCACATGTTCCAAGATACAGTGATAAACTTTGTTTTGCATGCCATCCTTACGGATTATTCCATTACATCAGTGCACTGATGTGGTACAAGGGAAAATGGAAAACAGAGTGCAGAATAAAGAGTTACAGTTCCAAAGAAAGAGTAGTGCAGATAAACAATAAGGTGCAAGTCCATATCAAGGTAGATTGTTAGGTCATGAGTCCATTTTTATCATACTAGGGCAGTGTTCAGAAGTCTTATGACAGCTGAATAGAAGCTGTCCTTGAACTTGGTGGCAAGTGCTTTCAGGTGTCTTATATCTTGCATTACACCTATCTTAATCTACAAATTGTGAGGCATTTCATTTTACGTTAAGTACAGTTAGCTGTTACTAGACTGTCATTATAACTTAGTAACTTCTGTCTCACAAAGCACAGAGTATAGGAAACAAGACAATTCCACATCTTTATGATTGATAATTAACAAGCTGTTGAACAAATAACCCAGACAACAGTGGGAGAAAGTACAAAAGGGAGGATAGGCAAGTGATAGAAAAGGGACGCGCTCAGACCGATGGTTTGGGATGTGTCTATTTTAATGCGAGGAGTAGTATGAACAAAGCTGATGAGCTTACAGCGTGGATCAGCACTTGATGTTGACTTGGATGGTGCAAAGGCAGGAATGGCTACTTTAAGTGCCAGGCTTTAGATGTTTCAGAAAGGACAGGGAGGGAGGCAAAAGTGGTGGGGGCGTGACACAGTTGATCAGGGATAGTGTCACAGCTGCAGAAAAGGAGGAAGTCATGTAGGGGATGTCTACGGAGTCTCTGTGAGTGGAAGCTAGGAATAGGAAGGGGTCAATAACTCTACTGGGTATTTTTTATGGACCACCCAAAAGTAACAGGGACATCAAGGAGCAGATAGGGATTCAGATTCTGCAAAGGTGTAATAATAACAGGGTTGTTGTGCTGGGAGATTTTAATTTCCCAAATATTGATTGGCATCTTCCCTAGAGTGAGGGGGTTTAGATGGGGTGGAGTTGTTAGGTACGTTCAGGAAGGTTTCTTGACACAATATGTAGATAAGCCTACAAGAGGAGGCTGTACTTGATCTGGTATTGGAAAATGAACCTGGTCAAGTGTCAGGTCTCAAGGTGGGAGAGTATTTTGGAGATAGTGACACAATTCTATCTCCTTTACCATAGCATTGGAGAGGGATAGGAACAGACAAGTTAGGGAAATGTTTAATTGGAGTAAGGGGAAATTTGACACTATCAAGAAGGAACTTGGAAGCATAAATTGGAAACAGATGCTCTCAGGGAAACGTACGGAAGAAATGTGGCAAGTGTTCACGGGATATTTACGTGGGGTTCTGCATAGGTATATTCCAATGAGACAGGGAAAGGGTGGTAGGGTACAGGAGCCATGGTGAACAAAGGCTGTTGTAAATCTAGTCAAGAAGAAAAGAAGAGCTTACGAAAGGTTCAAAAAACTAGGTAATGATAAAGATCTAGAAGATTATAAGGCTAGCAGGAAGGAGCTTAGAATGAAATTAGGAGAGTGAGAAGGGGCCATGAGAAGGTCTTGGCAGACAGGATTAAGAAAAACCCCAAGGCATTCTACAAGTATGTGAAGAGCAAGAGGATAAGACGTGAGAGAATAGGACCAATCAAGTGTGACAGTGGAAAAGTGTGTATGGAACCAGAGGAGAAAGCAGAGGTACTTAATGAATACTTTGCTTTAGTATTCACTATGGAAAAGGATCTTGGCGATTGTAGGGATGTCTTGCAGCGGACTGAAGAGCATGTAGATATTAAGGAAGAGGATGTGCTGGAGCTTTTGGAAAGCATCAAGTTGGATAAGTCACCGGGACCGGACGGGATATACCCCAGGCTACTGTGGGAAGCAAGGGAGGAGATTGCTGAGCCTCTGCCAATGGTCTTTGCATCATCAATGAGGGCGGGAGAGGCTCTGGAGGATAGGAGGGTTGCAGTTGTTGTTCCCTTATTCAAGAAAGGGAGTAGAGATAGCTCAGGAAATTATAGACCTGTGAGTCTTACTTCAGTGGTTGGTAAGTTGATGGAGAAGATCCTGAGAGGCAGGATTTATGAACATTTAGAGAGGCATAATTTGACTAGGAATAGTCAGCATGGCTTTGTCAAGGGCAGGTCGTGCCTTACAAGCCTGATTGAATTTTTTGAGGATGTGACTAAACACAGGATGAAGGTAGAGCCATAGATGTAGTGTATATGGATTTCAGCAAGGCATTTGATAAGGTACCCTATGCAAGGCTTATTAAGAAAGTGAGGGGGCATGGGATCCAGGGGGACATTGCTTTGTGGATCCAGAACTGGCTTGTCCACAGAAGGCAGAGGGTGATTGTAGGTGCGTCATATTTTGCATGGAGATTGGTGACCAGTGGTGTGCCTCAAGGGTCTGTTCTGGGACCCCTGTTCGTGATTTTTATAAATGACCTGGATGAGGAAGTGGAGGGATGGGGTAGCAAATTTGCTGATGACACAAAGGTTGGGGTGCTATGGATAGTGTGGAGGACTGTGAGAGGTTAAAGCAAGATATTGATAGGATGCAAAACTGGGCTGAGAAGTGGCAGATGGAGTTCAACCCAGGTAAGTGTGAGGTGGTTTATTTTGGGAGGTCAAATATGATGGCAGAATATAACATTAATGGTAAAACACTTGGCAGTGTGGAGGATCAGAGGGATCTCAGTCCATAGGACACTCAAAGCTGCTACACAGGTTGACTCTGTGGTTAAAAGGAGGCCTTCATTAACCGTGGGATTGAGTTTAAGAACTGAGAGGTAATGTTGCAGCTTTATATGACCCTGGTCAGACCCCACTTGGAGTACTGTGCTCAATTCTGGTCGCCTCACTACAGGAAGAACGTGGAAACCACAGAAAGGGTGCAGAGGAGATTTACAAGGATGTTGCCTCGATTGGGGAGCATGCCTTATGAGAACAGGTTGAGTGAACTCGACCTTTTCTCCTTGGAGTGACGGAGGATGAGAGGTGACCTGATAGAGGTATGCAAGATAATGAGAGGGATTGATCGTGTGGATAGTCAGAGGCTTTTTCCCAGGGCTGAACTGGGGAGTACGATAGGGCATAGTTTTAGGGTGCTTGGAAGTAGGTACAAAGGAGATGCCAGGGCTAAGTTTTTTACGCAGAGAGAGGTCAGTGCATGGAATGGGTTGCCAGCGGTGGTGGTGGAGGCGGAAACGATAAGGTCTTTTAAGAGACTCCTGGATAGGTACATGGAGCTTAGAAAAATAGAGGGTTTGTGGGTAAGCCTAGGTAGTTCTAAGGTAGGGACATGTTCGACACAGCTTTGTGGGCCAAAGGGCCTGTATTGTGCTATAGGTTTTCTATGTTTCTGTGTTTCTAACTGTGACCAACAGTTATAGAAATGGAAGGGGTTGATGGCTGTGATCTATAGGAGAGTGTGGTACCTGAGACATGGGGCAGGTGGTTAGAGACCCCAGTATAATGTCATATTTTTGATAGAGTGAGGATTTCTTTGTTGGAGCTTTGCATTCATTAAAAATAAACATTGATAATAGAGTTTGCAAGTTATATCATGAGGGGAAAATTTGGAGACACAGAAACTGCAGGTGCTGGAATATGGAGCAACAAACAAAATTCTGAGGAGCTCAGTAAGTCAGGCAACATTTGAGGAGGGAAATAGGTGGTCAATGTTTCGAGTGAAGACCCTCCATTAGGACTCAAAGACAAAGCAGAGATAACTAGATAAAGATGTGGACAGGAAAGTGCGAGATGTTGCATTTTGAGAGATCAAATGTATAGGGAAAGCGCACTATTAATGGCAGGACCCTTAACAGTGCTAATGTACAGAGGGATCTTGGGGACTAGGTCAATAGCTCCCCAAAAGTAGCTGCACGGGTTAATAAGGTGATAGTGAGGCATATGGCATGCTTCACTTTATTAGCTGAAGCACTGAGTTCAAGAGTCAGGAAGTTAAATTGTAGCTTTATAACACTCTGGTTAGGTCAAACCTGGAGTATTACATTCAATTCCAGTCACCCCATTATAGGAAAGACGAGGAGGTTTTAGAGAGGGTGCAGAAAAGGTTTACCAAGATTCTGTCTGGATTACAGGGCATGTGCTAGAAGAAGTTGGATAAATTTAGGTGCTTTCTCCAGACTGGTAGAGGCTGAGGAGAGACCAGACAGAAGTTTAGAAGATTATGAAAGGCATAGATAGCTGGTATCTTTCCCCACCCCCCAATCAAAATATCTAATACATACAATGTTTATAACACTGGAGGGCATAAGCTGAGAGGGAAAGTTGAAAGCAGATGTGCAATGTCAGATTGTTTTTTTTCATACACAGGGGTTCCCAACCTGGGGTCCACAGACCCCTTGTTTAATGGCATTGGTCTATGGCATAAAAAAAATTGGGAACCCCTGTTTGTACACAGGAAAGCAGTGGGTACCTGGAATGTGCTGCCAGTGATCGTAGTGGTAGTGAGATAAATAGCGATAGAGGCATTTAAAAGGCTCTTAGATAGGCATATGAATGTGCAGAAAATGGAGGGATATGGACATTGTGTAGGTAGAAGGAATTAGGCATTTAATTACTAGTTTAATTAGTTTGGCATAATATTATCGGCCAAAGGGTCTGTTCCATGCTGTACTGTTCTATACTGTATGGAAATGGTGGAGCAAGAACTGGCAAGCAATAGGGCAGGAGAAATCACACAAGGAGAGAATAAATGGAATTCTGACCCAAGTCAGGGTGAACTGTTGTGAGGGTAAGGAATGAGCTGCCAGCAAAGTAGTCCATGTGAGCTCAATTTCAACTTTTAAGAGAAGTTTGGATAGGTAAATGGATAGGTAAATGGATAGTAGGGATATGGAGGGCTATAGTCCAGGTGCAGGTCAATGAGAGTAGGCAGGTTAAATGGTATTGGCATGGACTAGATGGGCCAAAGGTTCTGTTTATATGCTGTACTTCTCTATGACTCTAAGCAGTTCGAGTCCTTCATCAGAGATATTGAATATATATTCCAGTCTGTTCTTAACTGTGATATTGCAGAGCACTAAACTATAAGTGCAGCTGCCTCTTAAATGAGACTCTATTAAGACTAAGGCCTCTTTTGCATTATCAGATTAATGCTTTGATGAAAGGAAGCAGCAATCCCCTAAGAATCTAACCTCATGCTTATCACTCAAATGAAAACAAACTGTGCATGTTCAATGGAAGATCAAAGTTAACAGAACTGGGGTTGATAGGTTTTGTTGGGCAAGACCATTTCGAGTTAAGAAACCAAGGCAGAGAAATGAGTCAGAATAGAGATTAGCCATGAACTGATTGAGTGGTAAAACAAGCTTGAAGGACTGAATGGCTTTCAGTTCTACTGTCTATTTGCACTACTACCAAATCTTGATCTACTAAAGTCTACCCATCTGGATACCATCTTAAAATAATTCACAGTTCTCAAAATTTGTCAAAAGTTATTTGCATTAATAAGAATGAGGGTGGTGAATATATGGAATGAGCAGCCAGAAGAAGAGGTTGAGGCAGGAACAAAAGTGCTATTTAAGAAGCACTTGGATAGGTACATGAAGGGGTGAGGCTTGGAAGAATATGGGACGAAGCAGAAAATTTGGGACTAGCTGTCTTATTGCATTTTCTGCTGCACATGAGGGCCTGAGTTACTGGATAGGCTAGGGGTATTTTCCCTGGAACATAGGAGGCTGAGGATTGATCTTATAGATAGACATTTGGACAGGTTAATGGATAGGAAAGGTCTAGGGGGATATTGGCCAAATGCAAGCAAAACCTGCAGTACATAGATACTTTGATAATAAATACAAACGTTTGTATACTTTGTATCTTTGAGAAAGGCAGCTTTGTTCAGCCTGGATGAACAGGGTCAAAGGACATGTTGCATGCTGAATTTCTCTGTAACCATACCTCATAAATGTCAAGACTTGTGACTATAGCTTGAACAGCTTGCAACTGTACACCTTTAATATAGTAACCTATGGCAAAGCATGTGACACAGAGCTTTAATAGCACAGAAGTGAAAGATATATTTAGAGATACTGAAGGCAAATCATAAAGTGTTGCAGCAATGACCACTGATAAAACACAAAATCTCAAAACGAGAGGGTTGTTGGGATGGTGGAAAAATGTGGTTTGGTGCAGGACATAGAACACCACACAAGAGCAGACAATTTGGCCCATTATATCTAGGTTAATCATGAAGCCAATCTAACTAATCCTATCTGCTTACTTGTGGTTCATATGTCCCCCTTGCCTTGCCTGTTCACATATCAGTGTAAATGCTCTCAAATGTTACTATTGTGTCTATTTCCACCGCTATCCCTGGCAGCTGGTTCAAGCAAAACATTTTCTATGTCACAAACTTTGCCTCATAAATTTTCTCCCTTCTCACCATAAATCTATGTCTTCAAATACCCTGGGAAAAAGATTCTGACTGTCAACTCTATTTATGCCTCTCAAAATTTTATAAAGTTCCATCAGGTCTCCCCTCAACTTCCAACACTCCAGGAAAACAATGTGTTTGTCCAGCCTCTCCTTATAGCTAATACTTTCTAATCCAGGCAACATCATGAAGAAACTTCTGCAGACTCTCCAAAGCCTCCACATTCTTTATGTAATGTGGTGACCAGAACTGCACACAATATTTCACATATAGTCTAAGCAAAGCCTGATGTAGCTGCAACATGACTTCCTGAATTTTCTACTCAAATGCTCTGACCAACAAGGGAAAATATGCCTTTAGCCTTCTTTACCATCATATCTGGTTGTGTTGTCACTTTCAGGGAGCTATAAACTCCCACCCCAAGATCCCTTTGTACCACAGTGTTTTCAATGACCCTGCCATTTACTGTGTACTTTTCTTTTACAATTAACCACGCCAAGTCCAACAAATTGTACTTGTCTTGATTAAACACCATCTCCCATTTCTCCACCAACATTTGCAACAGCTCTTTCCCCCACTGGCAAGGGTGATGAGTAAAGGATTTTTAAACAAAATTGAGAATTTAAACCCAAGGACTAGCTGGGTACAGTGGGGGGCACAGCATTGGCATTTTGGATAAGTTCACAGTTATGTTCAAATGTAATCTATCCCTGTGGATTTAATTGTTCTAGGACTTCAACCCTATAAGCATCAATGTCAGAAATTGAATCTCAATATTGCACTGCCAAAAAAAAGCACATTAAATGAAAACACCTCAATATAATTTTTTGTAAGGAAAGTTCACTGGAGTTGTTAAAATTAAATGACGACTACACTCTTGCTCACAAGAGTAGCCAGGAAAAATGATTCAGCAGATTCCAGAAGGTACTCCTACTGACCAACAGTGTCTTATACAACAGAAGGGACAAGGGTTGGGTTTGAAAACCTGTGGGCATTGCAATAATGCAGCACATTTGAGCTTAGAGGGAATATTGGTCAGTCAGCTGTTGATGAACAACTGAATCTTAGACCACAGAGGCATATCCTGCCTACTTGTCCTCAGTATCACCTGGGACAAGCTTTGCCACTATTCTGGGAAAGCACCAAAAGTGCAGAACCACCAGAGATGGAAGTAAAGAAGCGTACAATGGGGATAGTAACTGAATAGGGTTGGACATTGCCCAGAGGAACCTCAAGGTTCTACAGAAAGGCGTCATTTTTCCATCACTTCTAGATAAAGAATAAACATACTTGCACTTCCCCAGTGTCCCTGCCACGAACACTCCGCCCATGATTGCACTGGTCAGACATCATATTGTCCTTACAGAGACAAGCTCTACTTCAACAATGAGTACACTATCCAGTATGAACTACTGTATGTAGAGTGGATTTGGAGCATCGCTTGCAGGTTAAATCCATGGAGACCACCTACAATACCAGTCTCATTTTAACCTGGTTCAGCCAACCCAATCCAAAGCCTAAGTCCAGAGAGAAACAAGATTCCAAGAACAAGACATTTTGAAAAAGTCTTGGCAGAAATGACTGTTCCGAATGCATATTAGATGAAAATGCTAACATCAAGACTTATATTGGATAATTGTATTATGGATTACAGAACCTGGATATAAAAATGCAGTTGTTTCCAATTAATTAGGACACATCGGGACCATTACATTTTAGCCCAATTAAGCAATTGTCCAAATTAGCTTAAGTTTCATGGAAATCTTTAAAAAGATATTTAAAAAGAGAAACTATCATTTAACTGAGTAATAAATTTTTAAATGAAATACCAAATAAATGAGAATACTACAGTACTATAAAACTCTGTATTAGTTCCTAATAGTTATTGACTGAGGAATTCAAAAAGATTACGCTGCTGTGTTCTTTTGATAGACTAAATGAACAACATCAACTCAGACACCTAGTGCAGATCATGGACTGCCTTCATAGCATCCTTTCAACAACTATATCCTCCAAATCTTCATTTTCAGGAGATGATTGTTGATCCCCTCAAATTTTTCATAGTTCCTAACTATTGCAGTAGTGAAATCATTTCAATTTCACTCCTGGCTGTTTCTGGCAACTCCAAGCCTAAATGCTTGAAACCACAGTTCTGAATGGTCTTACTCCTTATTTCACTATCAGTGTCAAAAATCACTGCTTTTCGAACACAAATGCATACAAGTGATGCTACTTAAAAACTGTTAATTCTAAGTACGGAATAGTGTCTAACAGCCACACATGTGCATGTGCATGTGACTGACATACATCCAACCAAGTGTGGCATCAAGGACTCCTGGTAAGACTGATCAACGGGCAATGTTTAGTCTCATAGCCTCTCACAAAATATTTCTGTGGTTACTAGTCCATTGTTGCAATCCCAGAACATCACTGCAAGAGTCCTTAGTCCAACCAACATCAGCTGCTTCATTATTAACTTCTTTTCTTCATGAGGTCAGAGGTGGGAATGATCACCAATGATTGCATTGCACTCAGTTCTATCAAGAACTTTTTAGTAAACTAAGCAGCCCATGCTAGATGCACCAGTGCCTAAGTAATCACTGTTAAGTGTTAAACATAGCCATCGCCAATAAGCGTTTAACCACCTTCCTTTCACATCTCACTGCATTACATTCACCAAGCTTCTTACCAGCAACATTCACAGGATCAGTACTAGCCAGATCACCACTAATGTCACAATACAGCCACATAAATACTGCAGTTCCATAAACCAGAGATTTCCTATGCTCTCCTCCAAGAATAACTGTTAGAATCAAAACATTGACTGGAAATGATTGAGACGGATATACTTTTGTTGGATAAACACACTGGATCATCAGAGCCAGGGCTGGTTGTGATATGAGACGGATCACCAATGAGATAACATGATGACAGAAGTTGTTCAGTCAATACCTAACTAGCTTTCTCTTGACCCGACATACCAAGTCTAAAGCCTGCCTGACCAAATGACTTGAAATGCAATTTTCAAACAGAATGAAACTGGGAAATGTTACAGTGACACAGAATACAAACTTCCAGAAGATTCTCAAGGTGTGTATGAAAAAATGCTGCACAATGAAAGACATTTTGGTCCACTTGCCTGGGCCTGTACATCTGCAGGTTGAAAGCACTGCTATGCCAGTTGGGTGCAGAGACAACTGGATTCAAGGACTAGTCAAAGGAAATCAACCCCAACGTCCATATGTGATCTAAATCCAGATCACAATGTAAGTGGCAAAGTTTCTGCCAGGTGATGAGGCACCACTTAAGATCACACAATTCAACTTATTGCCTCGGGGTGCCAACTGAGCCTCTCCTTTCCCAACAGTCTCCTCTACATTTAACACAAAGAGCAACACATTTAAACCAGCTCTCTTTGTTCAAAGTTCAAAATAAAATTTATCATCAGAGTACATACATGTCACCACATACAACCCTGAGATTCTTTTTCTGCAGACATACTTAGAAAATCTATGGAACAGTAACTGTAAACAGGATTTGTAAACTGTAAGCATCAGGAACTGTGTAAATGTAGATAATAAATAGCAAAAAATAACAAACATGAAATAACAAGATAAAAGAGTCCTGCTGAAAGCTCCTTTGTAAAGCTGCTGAATTTACCCACTGCAGTTCCACACAGCCCATAACATGTCAAAGCCACTTCACATGGAAAAAAATCTCTTCTCTCTGGTTCTTTTGAGGAATGTCTTAAATTTGTAATTTTGTCATCAACCTCCCTGCCACAGCAAACAGTTTCTCCTCAATTACACTTCCAAAATGTATCATGATTTTGAATTTATATTAAACTTTCTCTGAGATAATAATCCCAGTTACAGCTAGCTACAGAACCTCAGTTTGGTAACAAAGGAGTCAGAACAAATTGGCAAGTCATCAATTCAAATGCCATCAGACATAAATATTGAACAGTACAGCACAGGAACAGGCCCCTTAGCCCACCATGCTTGTACTGACCAGGATGAAAACCTAACAAAGCCCATGTGCCTGCACATGGTCCTCATCCCTCAATTCCATACCTGTTCACGCATTTGTTTAAATTTCTCAAACGTTGCTGATGTATCTACTTCTGCCGTCTCCCCTGGTAGCCCATTCCAAGTACCTATCGTTCTCGTAGAAAAAACGTACCTCATAAGTCTCCTTTAAACTTTGCACCTCTCAACTTAAACCTATGCTATGTGGTATCTGAATTTTACACCATATGAAAAAGACTCTAATCATCTAAACTATCTATGCGTCTCAGTTTTATAAACTACTATCATGTCTCCCCTCAGCCTCTGATGCTCCAGAATTTGTCCAATTTCTTCTTTTAGCTAATACACTCTAATCTAAGCAAAATCCTGGTAAACTTCTTTAACACCCTTTTCAAAGCTTCCACAACTTTTGTGAACATAATATAGCACAGTACAGGTCCTTTAGCACACAATGTTGTGCTGACCTTATCTACTCCAAGATCAATCAAATAATTCCCTCTCAGATAGACCTCCCATTTTTCTTTCATCCATGTGCCCATCTAAGAGAAATGTCCCTAACGTATTCACCTCTACAAACATTCCAGCAATACATTCCATGAATTTACCACTCGCTGTGTAAAGAACACATCTCTGACACCCCCCCCCCACTCCCATACATTCCGCCGATCACCTTAAAAGTATGTCCTGTCATATTAGCCATTGCCATCCTGGGGTAAAAATGCTGGCTGTTCATGCCTTTTATCATCTTGTACGCTTTTATCAAGACTCCTCTCACCCTCCTTCACTCTAAAAAGAAAAGCCTTAACTTGTTTAACCTTTCCTCATAAGACATGCCTCTAATTGAGCCAAATCTCCTCTGCACACTCTCTAAAGTTTCTCTAATGTGGTGAACCAGAAATGCACACAATACTTTGTGGGTGACCTAACTACATTTTATACAGCTGCAACATGACTTGCCAACTTTTAAACTCAATGCATACACCAGTGAAGACAAGCATGCCATACACCATCTTTACGGCCCTGTCAACTTGTGTTCTTATTTGCTGTATGATTTCCCCTCGTATTTGATCTCTCAAAATGTACCACTTCACATTTGACCCAAATTAAACACCATCTGTTATTTCTCTGCCCAATTTTCCAACATACCTATATCTTGCTGTATCATTTAACAATCTTCCTCACTATCTACAACTCTACCAATCTCTGCAACAAGCTGCTAGAGATACTCTTTGGATTGAGCAGCATCTGTGGCAAGAAAGGATCAAAATCCTGCATCAGGATTGAGAGTGGAGAGGGAAGGTACGTAGCTGGTGTACAGATGAAAGGGGAGGAATTGAGACAAGGTTGATGGGCGATAGATATATGGACAAAGGTGGGATAAACAAAACCCTGTTGCTGGAAAGGATGAAGGTGGAGATAGAGGCTGGAGGAAGATGACTGGAAACACAAAGGGCAAGGATCTGATATGGAAAATTATAATGGCCCTTCAAAACAGACAGCAGTGCTCAGCCCAGTGAGTTCCTCCGGCAGTTTGGTTTTTGCTCCAGTTTCCAGCATCTTCAATCTCTTGTATCCACTAACTCTACCCCCCCCCCACCACACACACTCAGATGTCTCTTACTCCCCATCTCTTCCTCGTCTTTACCTGCCCCCTAGCACTTCTCCCCCTCATACCTCACGTCTCACCCTCACCCTGCCTGCCCCCTCATCTGTCTCCCCTTCCCCTCACCTGTCATTCACTCACCGGTCTCCTCCTCACCTATCTCACTCATACCTTCACCTTTGTCCCCCTCCCCCTCAACTACATCCCACCTGTCTCTCTCAACCCTCACTTCCCTCCTTGAGTGTCTCTCCAAACCCCTCACCTATATCTTCCACCCATTCACCCACCCCTCACCTGTCTCTCCCTTCCCTTCACTTGATCCTGCTCACCTGTCTCTCCCTTCTCTTCACCCGCCCCCTCACCTGTCTCTCCCTTCCCTTCACTTGGTCCCCTCACCTGTCTCTCCCTTCCCTTCATCCCGCTCCACTGTCTCTCCCTTCCCTTCGTCCCGCTCCCCTGTCTCTCCCCTCCCTTCACTTGGTCCTGCTCACCTGTCTCTCCCTTCCCTTCACGTAGTCCCGCTCACCTGTCTCTCCCTTCACTTGGTCCCGTTCACCTGTCTCTCCCTTCACTTGGTCCCGTTCACCTGTCTCTCCCTTCCCTTCACTTGGTCCCGCTCACTTGTCTCTCCCTTCCCTTCACTTGATCCTGCTCACCTGTCTCTCCCTTCTCTTCACCCGCCCCCTCACCTGTCTCTCCCTTCCCTTCACTTGGTCCCCTCACCTGTCTCTCCCTTCCCTTCATCCCGCTCCCCTGTCTCTCCCTTCCCTTCGTCCCGCTCCCCTGTCTCTCCCCTCCCTTCACTTGGTCCTGCTCACCTGTCTCTCCCTTCCCTTCACGTAGTCCCGCTCACCTGTCTCTCTCTCCCTTCACTTGGTCCCGTTCACCTGTCTCTCCCTTCCCTTCACTTGGTCCCGCTCACTTGTCTCTCCCTTCCCTTCATCCCGCTCCCCTGTCTCTCCCTTCCCTTCGTCTCGCTCCCCTGTCTCTCCCCTCCCTTCACTTGGTCCCGCTCACCTGTCTCTCCCTTCCCTTCACGTAGTCCCGCTCACCTGTCTCTTCCTTCACTTGGTCCCGCTCACCTGTCTCTCCCTTCTCTTCACCCGCCCCCTCACCTGTCTCTTCCTTCCCTTCACTTGGTTCCGCTCACCTGTCTCTCGCCCTACAGCCTTCACACTGTCCTCACCTGTCAACAGGACGAAGCTAAACGCGCGGCTCCACTGCCAGCCACTCATGATCTGTGCGTCCGGACGTGACACGGCCACTCGAGTCGGGATCCTGAGTGCGTTGCTTTTGCCTCCAGCCGGGACTAGACCCAGAGCCACGAAGGCCGCTCGGCCGGTCAGCGCTGCCGTAACGCCGTGAGGGGCGTTCCAAGCCGTTGGCAGCCTGCGCGCATGCGCCAGTCACCCGCTGGTGTAGACCAGGAGAGCGAAGTGGTTTCAGTGCAGCAACTTCCAGTGCAACGCTGTAGAGAATTCCTCCGTCCTTTAATCCTGAGAAGATAAACAGGGTCGGTCAATCCTCACCCGACCAGTAGGTCAACAGTTCCAAAATTCTAGTCCAAACCCCTAACAAGATCGATATAACTGGCGTGGCGGTGTTTATAAAGTGTACAGCCCTTGCATCACCAGCTTTGTGATAGAGGCTGGCTGAATACCAAGTCTCTCTCACTTGTTAGTGAGAGATGTGTCCGGTTAGGGCTTAAATGGAAATTCAAGCATAGGCAGAAAATTTGCAGTAGTTCCGTGGTGTTGTTTATTTTGTACACTTGTGAATGATGTATAGTTTCTGCTTTTCCTCAGCTTGTAATATACCAAGCTACTGCAAAAATAACTTTTTCAAGGCATTTATACCATTTTATGTATGGCAATGACAATTTGATGAAGCACGTCAAGCAACATCTTTGGCGGGAAAGGGCTTGTCGACGTTCTGCGTCAAAATCCTGCATTAGGACTGAGGGGAGGGGGTTGAAAGAGGCTCAATAGAGGGGAGATGGATCCATAGGGGACAGATCTGCTGGAGGAGCTCAGTGGGTTGAGTAGCATCTGTACGGGGGAAAGAACTTGTCAACATTTTCGATCAAAATCATGCATGGAACCCTGGAATTCTCTCCCAGGTTTTGAAGTGGAGTTGGAGTTGCCGGGTCTTTACCATCCCCTCCGACCTTCAACTGTCGGAGGCAGAACGCTATGTTCTCAGTAAGGGCCTCACGTTTGTCCCCCTTCGCCCACACCTCAGCGAGTTCCGTGTTCGCCACGATGCGGAACTTTTCTTCCGCCGTCTCCGTCTCCGAGCCTACTTCTTCGGCAAGGACTCTTCCACCCCCACCAATGACCCCTTCTCCCGTCTTCAACCCTCCTCTTCTTCATGGACACCCCGCTCTGGTCTTCTGCCTGCTCTGGATCTCTTTATTGCCAACTGCCGACGGGACATCAACCGTCTCGACTTCACCGCACCTTGTCCCCATTCCAACCTCACTCCTTCGGAACGCTCTCCTCTCCACTCCCTCCGCACTAATCCTAACCTTATTATTAAACCCGCCGATAAGGGGGGTGCTGTTGTAGTCTGGCGTACTGACCTCTACCTTGCCGAGGCACAGCGACAACTCGCGGATACCTCCTCTTATTTACCCCTCGATCGTGACCCCACTAAGGAGCACCAGGCCATTGTCTCCCACACCATCACCGACTTTATCCGCTCAGGGGATCTCCCATCCACTGCTACCAACCTTATAGTTCCAACACCCCGCACTTCCCGTTTCTACCTCCTACCCAAGATCCACAAACCTGCCTGTCCTGGCCGACCTATTGTCTCAGCTTGCTCCTGCCCCACCGAACTCATTTCTGCATACCTCGACACTGTTTTATCACCCCTTGATCAATCCCTTCCGACCTATGTTCGTGACACTTCTCACGCTCTTAAACTTTTCGATGGTTTTAAGTTCCCTGGCCCCCACCGCTTTATTTTCACCATGGATGTCCAGTCCTTATATACTTCCATCCCCCATCAGGAAGGTCTCAAAGCTCTACGCTTCTTTTTGGATTCCAGACCTAATCAGTTCCCCTCTACCACCACTCCGCTCCGTCTAGCGGAATTAGTCCTTACTCTTAATAATTTCTCCTTTGGCTCCTCCCATTTCCTCCAAACTAAAGGTGTAGCTATGGGCACCCGTATGGGTCCTAGCTATGCCTGCCTTTTTGTTGGGTTTGTGGAACAATCTATGTTCCGTGCCTATTCTGGTATCTGTCCCCCACTTTTCCTTCGCTACATCGACGACTGCATTGGCGCTGCTTCCTGTACGCATACAGAACTCGTTGACTTTATTAACTTTGCCTCCAACTTTCACCCTGCCCTCAAGTTTACCTGGTCCATTTCCGACACCTCCCTCCCCTTTCTAGATCTTTCTGTCTCTGTCTCTGGAGACAGCTTATCCACTGATGTCTACTATAAGCCTACTGACTCTCACAGCTATCTGGACTATTCCTCTTCTCACCCTGTCTCTTGCAAAAACGCCATCCCCTTCTCGCAATTCCTCCGTCTCCGCCGCATCTGCTCTCAGGATGAGGCTTTTCATTCTAGGACGAGGGAGATGTCTTCCTTTTTTAAAGAAAGGGGCTTCCCTTCCTCCACTATCAACTCTGCTCTTAAACGTATCTCCCCCATTTCACGTACATCTGCTCTCACTCCATCCTCCCACCACTCCACTAGGAATAGGGTTCCCCTGGTCCTCACCTACCACCCCACCAGCCTCCGGGTCCAACATATTATTCTCCGTAACTTCCGCCACCTCCAATGGGATCCCACCACTAAGCACATCTTTCCCTCCCTCCCTCTCTCTGCATTCCGCAGGGATCGCTCCCTACACAACTCCCTTGTCCATTCGTCCCCCCCATCCCTCCCCACTGATCTCCCTCCTGGCACTTATCCCTGTAAGCGGAACAAGTGCTACACATGCCCTTACACTTCCTCCCTTACCACCATTCAGGGCCCTAAACAGTCCTTCCAGGTGAGGCATCACTTCACCTGTGAGTCGACTGGGGTGATATACTGCGTCTGGTGCTCCCGATGTGGCCTTTTATATATTGGTGAGACCCGACGCAGACTGGGAGACCGCTTTGCTGAACATCTACGCTCTGTCCGCCAGAGAAAGCAGGATCTCCCAGTGGCCACACATTTTAATTCCACATCCCATTCCCATTCTGACATGTCTGTCCACGGCCTCCTCTACTGTGGAGATGAAGCCACACTCAGGTTGGAGGAACAACACCTTATATTCCGTCTGGGTAGCCTCCAACCTGATGGCATGAACATCGACTTCTCTAACTTCCGCTAAGGCCCCACCTCCCCCTCGTACCCCATCTGTTACTCATTTTTATGCACACATTCTTTCTCTCACTCTCCTTTTTCTCCCTCTGTCCCTCTGAATATACCTCTTGCCCATCCTCTGGGTCAACCCCCCCCCCCTTGTCTTTCTTCCCGGACCTCCTGTCCCATGATCCTCTCGTATCCCCTTTTGCCTATCACCTGTCCAGCTCTCGGCTCTATCCCTCCCCCTCCTGTCTTCTCCTATCATATTGGATCTCCCCCTCCCCCTCCAACTTTCAAATCCCTTACTCACTCTTCCTTCAGTTAGTCCTGACAAAGGGTCTCGGCCTGAAACGTCGACTGCACCTCTTCCTATAGATGCTGCTTGGCCTGCTGCGTTCACCAGCAACTTTGATGTATGTTGCTTGAATTTCCAGCATCTGCAGAATTCCTGTTGTTTGGATAACTATTTGCTGGGTCAAGAAACAGAGGAGTATGGAGAATTTTGTTTTAGTTACCCAAGGGGTGCGGGCTTCTCAGGTAGAGCCAGCATTTAATTGCCCATTCTTAGTTGTCTGTGAGTAGGTGGTAGTGAGCTGCCTTCTAGAATCTGTAGTCCTTGAGGAGTGGGTGTACCCACAATGCTGTTAGGGAGGGAGTTCCAGGATTTTGATCCAGTGACTGTGGAGGAATTACAATATATTTCCAAGTCAGGATGGTCTATAGTTGAGAGGTGGTGTTCCTCAGGCTTTTGCTACTCTTGTCCTTCTATTTGGTTGCAGTGGCGGGCTTGGACCTGACATAGAAGAAGAGTTGACACCAGCCTACATCTGCCAAGGTAATATTAAATGGAGGGACTGTATGGCCTGCTCCTTTTCCCATATTGTTTTTGTGATGCTGCTGTTCTGGAGCGGTCCAATTCAGCCAGGTAAAAGTGTTGTATTTTGTTTAATTTTAACCATCACTTTCTTCTTCCCCTGATTTGAGAGCTCAATTCCACGTCTGCTGAAGGTACGACAATAAATGGGATTGTGAACAGGGGGAATGTAAAGAGGCTTCAGGGGGATATGGACCAGCTTAGAAAGTAGGGACGAGCATGGCAGATGGAATATAGATTCGTAGAGATATACAGCACGGAAACAGGCCCTTCAGCCCAACTGGTCCAAGCTGCCCCATCCAGGCTTGTTCCATTTGCTAGTGCTTAGCCCATAACCTTCTAAACCTTTCCAATCCATGTACCTGTTCAACTGTCTTTTAGAACTTGTTATTGTGCCTCCCTCAACCACTCCCTCTGGCAGCTGATTCCACATAGCATACATCAATGTTTGTGTTTAAAAAAAAGTTGCCCCTTAAGTTCCTATTAAATGTTTCCCCTCTCACCTTAAATCTATGCTCTCTCGTTCTCGATTCTCCAATCCTGAAAAAAAGACAGTGCATTCACATCTATACACCTTCTATGAGATCACCTAACACTCTGAGGATTAAAGTCCAAACCTGCCCAACTTCTCCCTACAACTCATCCCCTTATGCCCTGGCAAAGTCCTTGTATATCTTTTCTGCACTCTTTCCAAAGTCCTTGTATGTATTTTCTGCACTCTTTCCAATTTCATAACGTCTTTCCTATAGGAGGGTAACACAGATTGGGAAATGCAAATGTTTAAATCAGTGACACCAGAGGGTACACAAGTCACCAACAACAATTAAGAAGACAATCAATTTGCTGGCATTTATCAGAAGAGAAATTAATTACAGGTGTAATAATGTCTCCATTCAACTCTTCAGGATGTTGACGAGAATATACCTGTGGATTACATACAATTTTGGTCTCCTTATCTAAAGAAGGATAGAGGGGGTGCAACAAAGATTCACCAGGAGACACAGACTGGAATTTGCCCCATCAAACAATCTGCTGGAGGAAATCAGCAGGTTGAGCAGCACCTATGGGAGAAAAGGAATTGTTGACATTTTGGGTTAAGACCCTGCATCAGGACTAAGAGGGGAGATGGCCAGTATAAAGAGGAGAAGGGGAGAGGTGAGACAGATGTTACTGGGTGATTGGTGGACCGAGGAGGGGGTGAAGGTAGATTGAGCCAATTAGGGGGGGAAGGAGAGTGGGTAGAGTTGCGAAACAGAGGTGCGTGGGTGATAGATGGAGACAGACAAAAAAATGTGCGAGGGAGATGGAGTGAGGTGGCGGAGGGAAATGTGGTTGGAGCCAGCTGCTGGAGGGAGATAAGCAGGAACATACAGTAAAATGCGACAAAAGATTGAATCTGATAAGTGAAGAGAAGGTAATGGGATCCATTAGGGGAGAGGTAAATGTGGATGGAACCAGAACAAGATGTGGGGTGGGGGAGGGTGATGCTTTGAACACCTTGTCTTCTTTGCAACATATACAAAATGACGGCGGAGTTTAGCATGTCAGGGTGTGTCTATGGAGAGGAATAAAAAGTAAGGGCCTTGGCCCAAAGCACCAATTCTTCAATCCTCTCCATACTATATATAATATTTATCCATTTATCTGTCCAAGTGTGTTTCTTCTTAAGCCCATCACTTCTGATTGATAGGCCACCAACAGCAGCTTGCCAGAGTCCTCTGTCCTGCCCTATCTTTCAAGATTGCCCAAGTGTAGCTTATTTTCTTGGTGTATCCTTCCTTTCCCAGAGATAAACTCTTTGGAGCTTCTGTTGGTGTTTCTGTGGCACTGGGACTTAACAGGATGGGCTTGCTAGCCCCATGCCCAACCCTCCTCCTTTTGCAACCGGGCTTGGGACCGTCCATGGCAGAGTTTGTCCAAGTACCCTTATGTATTGTTAATTTCCCTGCCTTAACAACAGCATCTGGCAGCTCATTCCATATACCTTACCACCCTGTGCATGAAAAAGCTGGCCCTTATACTTTATTAAATATATTTTAATATGCATTTTATTCTTCAGTCTGAAACATTGACTGTTTATTCATTTTCATTATTGCTGTCTGAGTTCGTCCAGCAATTTGTGTGTGTTACTTTGGATTTCCAGCATCTCCAGACTTTCATGATTTTTATACCTTGTCTACCTTGCCTTTTTTTGCTATAAACAATAAACCAAAGTCCTCTAAATCCTTTTCATTAAATTATACAACTTCTTTTTGCACTGATGTTCATCTTCCTGGACTTTGCTTGCTTTTGTACATTGGGTCTTAAACTGTCATTCCTGGTGCCTCCAAGGTATGTTGAGAATGGAGGCTGTTACAACTTTTGTGATTTGGAGTTGGTTTATCATTTTAATAAGCAGTCAGTGTCCTATGAGCTTTGTCTGCCTGTTACACAGTCTGACCATGCTTTACATCTCCTTCACCACTCCACATGGTGAACTGGCGCATGAAAGAAATTGCCCCTCTCCCTCACCTCCCAACTCACGTCCAATGTTACAGGCATCCATAACTGCTCATTACCTTGCTAGGTGTGTCTGGATGTTACAATAGATGTTACCATTCAAGTGCTCATCTCTGGTTCTCCCTCAGAAAGTTACTAGGTGGTAGGATCATAGAGACAGAAGGAGGCCATTCAGCCCCTCACACCCATTCTGCCACCCATGGCTGATCTGTCAACAATTCTTCCCACTTGGCTTGGCTCTATATCCTAGTACAAATCTGCCTGGCCAAGATTCACTGCAGGGTTTCGGTCTATTAATTGAGGTCCGCTATTCTTGCGGGCAGGTTTTCTCGAGCTGTTGGGATTGGTTTAATCTAATATAGCAGGAGGGTGGGAACCAGTATGATAGAGCTGAGGATGAGCCAGCAGGTTTACAAGTAGATGATGGGTGTAACATGAATGTAAGGAAGGACAAGCCAATAACTGCGTACAAATTCAGACAGAGCAAAGAGTCAAATTGTACCACAAAGGCAAATTTCAAAAGGGTGAAGAATACAGGACTGAAGGTGCTGTATTTAAATGTACGTAATGTTCAGAATAAGGTGGATGAACTCATGACGCAATTAGAGATTGGTTGGTATGACGTGAGCGTTACTGAGTCGTGGCTGAAAGAAGGTAGTTGGGAGCTTAACATCAAAGGGTATTCTTTGTATCAAAAGGACAGGCAGAAAGGCATAGACGGTGGTGTGGCTCTGTTGGTAAGAGATGGAATTACATCTTTAGAAAGAGGTGACATAGAGTCAGACAATGTTGAAACTTTGTGGGTGGAGTTAAGAAACGGTAAGGGTGAAAAAAACATTATGGGATTCATATATAGACTTCCAAATAGCTAAGATATGGGGTTGAGATTGCAAAGGGAGCTGGAAAAAGTATGTAATAAGGGTAATGTCACAATTGTAATGGGGGACTTCAATGTGCAAGGGGATTGGGAAAATCAGGTTGCTGTCAGATTGCAGGAGGGAATTTGTTGAATGCCTACAAGTTGGCTTTTTAGCGCAGCTTGTGCTTGAGCCTACTCGGGGAAAGGCTGTCTCAGATTGGGAGTTGTATAATAAGCCAGTTCTTATTCGGGAGCTAACGTAAAAGAATCCTTAGGAGCCAGTGATTATAATATGATTGAATTCATACTGCAATTTGAGAGGGAGAAGCATAACTCAGTATTGCAGTGGAATAAAGGGAATTACAGAGGCATGAAAGAGAAGCTTGCCAGGTGGATTGGAGGAAAATACTGGCAGGGATGGCAGCAGAGCAGAGCTGGCTGAAGTTTCTGGAGATTGTTCATAAGGCGCAGGATAGATATGTCCCACAGAAGAAGTTCTCAAATGGCAGGGGTAGACAACCATGGCTGACAAGGAAGTTAAGGACTGCATAAAACCCAAGGAAAAGGCATATAAGGTAGCAAAAGTGAGTGGGGTTAGATGATTGGGAAGCTTTTAAAATCCAACAAAAGGCAACTAAAAAGCTATAAGAAGGAAAAGATAAGATATGAGGGCAAACTAGCCAATAATATATAGCAGGATACTAAAAGTTTTTTCAGTTATATAAAGAGTAAAAGGGAGGTGAGAGTTGATATTGGACCACTGAAAAATGATGCTGGTGAGATAGTAATGGAGATTAATTTAATTAGTATTTTGCATCAGTCTTCACTGTGCAAGACACTAGCAGTGTGCCAGAGGTCTATGAGTGTCAGGGAGCAGGAGTGAGTGCCTTTGCTATTACAAAGGAAAAAGTTCTTAACAAACTCAAAGATCTTAAAGTGGATAAGTCACCTGGGCCAGATGGACTACATCCCAGAGTCCTGAGAGAGGTTGCTGAAGAGGTGACAGATGCACTGGTCATGGTCTTTTAACGATCATTTGATTTTGGCATGGTCCCGGAGGACTGGAAAATTGCAAATGTTAATCCATTCTTTAAGAAGGGAGGAAGGCAAAAGAAGGCAATTATAGGCCAGTTAGTCTAGACTAAGTGCTTGGGAAACTGTTGGAGTCTATTATTAAGGATAAAGTTTTGGGGTACTTGGAGACTAATGATAAAATAAGTCAAAGTCAGCATGATTTCTTGCCTGATAAATCTGTTAGAGTTCTTCGAGGAAGTAACAAAGTGGATTTCATTTACTTGGATTTTCAGAAAGCGTTTGATAAGGTGCCACACATAAGGCTGCTTAACAAGATAAAATCCCATGGCATTACAGGAAAGATACTGGCATAGATACAGGAATGGCTGACAGGCAGGAGGCAGTGAGTGGGAATAAAGGGGCCATTTTCTGGTTGGTTGCCAGTGACTAGTGGTGTTCTTCAGGGGTCAGTATTGGGACTGCTACTTTTCACATGGTTTTTCAATGATTTAGATAATGGAATTGATGGCTTTGTGGCAAAGTTTGTGGATAATATGAAGAAATGTGGAGGGGTAGGTAGTGCTGAGCAAGCAATGCGATTGCAGCAGGACTTAGACAAATTGAAAGGCTGAGCAAAAAAATGGCAGGTGAAATACAGTGTTGGGAAATGTACGATAATGCATTTTGGTAAAGGGAATAATAGGGTAAACTTTATTTTAAATGGGGAGAAAATTCAAACATCAGAGGTGCAGAGGGACTTAGGAGTCCTCATGCAAGACTCCCAGAAGGTTAACTTACAGGCTGAGTTTGTGGTAAAGAAGGCAAATACAATGTTGGCATTTATTTCAAGGGGAATAGAATATAAAAGGAGATAATTTTGAGGCTTTATAAGACACTAGTTAGGCCGCTCTTGGAAGCTTGTCAACAGTCTTGGGCCCCATATCTCAAAGGATGTGCTGTCATTGGACAGAGTCTGGAGGAGGTTCATGAGGATGATTCTGGGAATGAAGGGGTTAACATATGAGGAGCACTTGGCAGCTTCAGGCCTGTACTCACTGGAAGAATGCAGGGGAATCTCAATGAAACCTACCAATACTGAAGGGACTAGATAATGTGGATGTGGAGAGGTTGTTTCTCCTGGTGGGGCTATCCAAAACTAAAGGGCACAGCCTCAAAATTGAGGGGTGACCTTTTAAAGGCAAAGAGGCATTTTTTTAGCCAGAGAGTAGTGAATCTGTGGAATGCTCTGCCCCAGACTGCGGTGGAGGCCAAGTCCGTGGGTATATTTAAAACAGAAGTTGATAGTTTCCTGATTGGTCAAGGCATTGAAGGATATGGCGAGAAGGCAGGTGTATGGGGTTGAGTGGGATCCAGGATCAGCCATGATGGAATGGCAGAGCAGACTTGACAGGCTGAATGGCCTAATTCTGCTACTACGGCTCGTGGTCTTATAGTCCAACATACACCTTCTTCCTGAGAGAAGATCACACATTCACCAATCGGTGCAGATAAAACTGCCCAACTTCCCTCCTGATTGTATTGTTTCATCTTCTTTTCCAGCAGGAAGAATCCCTCTCTATTCTGTCAGTGTTTTCCAAGATGAGCCGGCATGTTCCCAATGCATAGACCAGGTTTTCAATACAATCCCGAGTTTTTGTTCCCAACTATGAGAAGTCAAGGGCCATGATTTTCAGGAGTCGGTGAGAATGTAATAGTCATAGAGTCATGCAGCATGGAGGAAGACCCTTCAGCCAAACTGATCCATGCTGACCAAGATTCCCATCTAAGCTATTCCCGTTTAGTCATAGTCATATTTTATTGATCCCGGGGGAAATTGGTTTTCGTTACAGTTGTACCATAAGTAATTAAATAGTAATAAAACCATAAATAATTAAATAGTAATATGTAAATTATGCCAGGAAATAAGTCCAGGACCAGCCTATTGGCTCAGGGTGTCTGACCCTCCAAGGGAGGAGTTGTAAAGTTTGATGGCCACAGGCAGGAATGACTTCCTATGACGCTCTGTGTTGCATCTCGGTGGAATGAGTCTCTGGCTGAATGTACTCCTGTGCCCAAACAGTACATTATGTAATGGATGGGAGACATTGTCCAAGATGGCATGCAACTTGGACAGCATCCTCTTTATCCACAGGAGGTTCTTATCCCTCTCTCTTTCCTGTCCATTTACCTGTCCAAATGCCTTTACATGTTGTTAATGTATGTACCTGCCTCAACCACGTCATCTGGCAGCTTGTTCTATATCCCTACCACTTTCTGGGTGAGAAAGTTGTTCCCCAGGTTTCTATTAACTCTCTCCTCTCTCACCTTAAATAAATGCCCTCTAGTTTTTGATTCCTCAGTTCTGGGTAAAAGATTTTGCAGATGTTGCATATCTTCAAGGAGGTTTTGAGTTTATCCTTGGATCTTTTCCTCTGCCCATCTGGTAATCGGTTCCTGTGACAGGGCTGAGAACAGAATCTGGTGTCGGGCATGGAATGACATGGATCAAACTGAGAGTAACTGGGGTCTCAATTCTGTGGCCGTTGGCTTTGGAGAGGACGCTGGTTCACTGATCTTTCAGTGTGTTTGGAGGATTTTGCAGAAACCCCCGTATTGGTGTTATTTCCCCAGCACTTGGAAGGGTCTGCTGTAGATAGCCCAGGTCCCAGGAGCCTGTGGAAAGGTATGGTCAGGTGAGATGCAGAAATGTGGTGAGAAAGATTGAGAGAAACACTGGGGCAGTGACACAGCTTTGTTTGACACCAATCAATTGGTTCTTTGTGGACTTGTTGGCTAGGGTCACAGCTTGCATGCCATCATGTAGTAAACAAGAGGGCAGCTAAACCTAAGGAGGATATTCCACACACCCTCCCTATCAATGAAGTCTTATGTCTTCAGTGAGGTCGGCATAGTGGCTAGTGCTGCTGCCACTATTTCTTTTGGAGTTGCCACATGGTGAAACTCACGTTTGGATGGAAGGAGTCCTGTCTACAATTCAGGAAACTCTTCCACTGCTGGAGGGAGAGTGAGATAGATCCTGGTGGTGACCTTCCCTCTGACAGATGGTAGAGCAACTCTGCTGTAGTTATCCCAAATCACCCAGGTCACAAAACCTCAGCACTGCAGTTACTAGGACCAAGTGGATCGGGAAGCTTATGGTGGAAGGACAATTGGCAATCAGTGAGAGACACTGGAGGCAGTTCTCAACAGGTGGAGAGTGAGGGAGAGGATCAGTGGATGGGTGTAGCGAGTTTGGGTGGAGGTGGTGAATGGTAGGGGGTGGTAGTGTGGCGGCCTGCACACGCGGGACTCGAACCGGCATCGGGAGCCACGGGCAGACACGCGGTAGCGCGTTTGGAACTACCCGCTCAGGGCGGACCTTCTGGGGACAGTCTGAAATCAAGTCCGCGCCCCCCCTCCCGGGTCGCAGGGGCCCATGGGAGGGGAGATTTAAGCGCGTGATTTTGAATCAGTAAAGGCATTCTGATTTCAGCTCTCCCTGCCTCCATGTGTTTCTTTAGTAGCGCGTTTGCGCGTGACTACATTGGTGACCCCGACGTTCCAGACGGCATCTGGAGCCAGCGACTCAGCGACCAGCCATGAGTTCAAGCAACTCGTACAGCGCGGTCTCTCTGAAGCTTCCGACTTTCTGGGCCACTCAGCCCCACGTTTGGTTCGAGCAGGCTGAGGCCCAGTTCAATATCAGAGACATCACAGCCGACGCCATGCGGTACTACTACGTGGTCAGCACAATCGACCAGGAGACGGCAGGCCGGATCATCGACTTCCTACGCCAGCCACCAACGGATGACAGGTACACTGAGCTTAAGGTGCTCCTGATCCATACCTTCGGACTCTCCCACCGCGAACGGGCCGCGCGGCTCCTATACATGGACAACCTGGTCGACCGCACGCCATCTGAGCTCATGAATGATATGCTGGCGCTCATGGATGGCCAGAAGCCGTGCCTTTTATTTGAACAGTTGTTTCTGGAGCAAGTACCAGAGGACATTCGCCTCCTCCTCGCGAGTGAGGATTTCAGCGACCCACACAGGGTTGCAGCTAAAGCAGACGTCCTTTGGCAGAGCCAGCAACGTGGAGCAGCCTCCACTGGCCTAGCCACGATCATGCACCCCAAAGCCCAGGCCCCACAACCGAAGCCGTCGAGACCCACGGGGGAGAAAGATGAAAGTTCGGAACAATGGTGTTTCTATCACCAAAAGTTGGGGCTCAGGTGCGCGCCGCTGCCATCCACCATGTGCTTTTCCGGGAAACGCCGGGGCCAGCCGTCGCTAATGGTTATGATGGCTGGCCACTGAGACAGCCTCCTGTACCTCTGGAACCGACACTCCAGGCAGTGCTTCCTGGTAGACACTGGGGCCGAAGTCAGCGTACTACCCCCCTCGAACATGGACACTCATAACACGGTTCCAGGCCCCGAACTCACCGCTGCAAGTGGCACCAGTATTCAGATGTACGGCCCGTGAACTATCTCACTGCATTTCAGGTCCAGCCGTTTCACTTGGACTTTCCCGTTGGCAGTGGTGTCACAGCCACTACTAGGGGCAGATTTCCTACGAGCCAACTGCCTCCTGGTCGACCTAAAAAGCCGGCGTTTGGCCAACACTGAGATGTTCCAGACTTTCCAGCTCAAGAAGCCAAGCTGCTGGCCTGGATTCCATGACCCCCTCAGGTAATGAATTCACCAGGGTGTTAGTGGAATTCCCCTCCATAGTCAACCCGCAGTTCTCCACGGCCGACCCCAAGCACGGTGTGCAGCACCACATCCCCACGCAAGGACTGCCGCTACACGCCCGAGCTCGCAGGCTCCCACCCGACAAGCTCCACCTTGCCAAGGAGGAGTTCCGTAAGATGGAAGAGATGGGAATCGTACGCCGCTCAGACAGCCCGTGGGCATCCCCGCTGCACGTGGTGCCCAAGTCCGCAGGAGGATGGAGGCCCTGCGGAGACTACAGAAAGCTCAACGACGCCACAACCGCCGACAGATTCCCGGTACCCCACATCCAGGACTTCATGGCAAACCTGCAGGGCGCGACCATCTTCTTGAAAATCGACCTGGTCAGGGGATACCATCAGATCGCAGTGCACCCCGACGACGTGCCCAAGACCCCTCATCATCCCGTTCGGCTTGTTCGAATTCCTGAGGATGCCCTTCGGTCTCAAGAATGCAGCCCAAACTTTCCAAAGGCTCATGGACTCGGTGGGACCCGGTTTGGATTTCGTTTTCATTTACTTGGACGATATCCTGGTGGCCAGCAGTTCGCACCAAGAGCACGTGGCACATTTGCGCCAGCTCTGCCAATGCCTGAGCGACCACGGACTGGCAATCAATCTGGCGAAGTGCCAGTTTGGGCTGACGGAGATCGACTTCTTGGGCCACAGAGTCAACCGACATGGCGCAGTTCCCCTACCGGACAAGGTCCAGGTCATCCACCAGTTCCCCAAGCCCAGCACGGCCAAGGGCCTGCAGGAGGTCGTAGGGATGGTCAACTTTTATCACCGATTCGTACCAGCAGCGGCACGCATCATGAGACCCTTGTTCAGCCTGGTGGCCGGCAAGGCCAAAGAAGTGGCACGGGACGCGGAGTCCACGGAGGCGTTCGAGCAGGCCAAGGAGGTGCTGGCAAAGGCGGCCCTCCTAGTACACCCGAGAGTCGATGTACCCGCGGCACTCACAGTCGATGCTTCCGACACGGCGGTCGGCGGAGTCCTGGAGCAGCTCGTCGGGGACCAGTGGCGACCACTCACTTTCTTCAGCCGGCACCTACGGCCACCAGAGGTGAAGTACAGCGCTTTTGACAGAGAGTTGCTAGCGCTCTACCTGGCTGTCTGGTATTTCCGGTACTTCCTTGAGGGAAGTGAGTTCACCATTTATACGGACCACAAGCCCTTCACCTTCGCACCGGCCAAGGTATCGGACCCATGGTCGGCTCGGCAGCAGAGGCACCTGTCCATTATTTCGGAAATCACCACGGACATCCGCCACATCGCAGGGAAGAACAACGTCATCGCCAACACACTGTCTCACCCCTGCCTCCACTCAGTAGGCATATCGTCCTCAGGAATAGACTACGCAGCACTGGCGGAAGCACAACGGTCGGACACTGAGATCCCGGCTTACCACACCGCCGTTTTGGGGCTCCAGTTGGAGGATGTCTCCATCAGCCTGGCAGCGGATCGACTCCTGTGCGACGTGTCTACCGGCAAACCCCAACCCGTGGTACCAGCAGCATGGAGGCGCCGGGTGTTCGACATGCTGCACGACCTGGCCCACCCGTCCATCCGGGCGTCCATCAAGCTGGTAGCAGACAGATTCATCTGGCATGGTTTGCGCAAACAGGTCGGACACTGGGCCGGGACCTGCGTACACTGCCAGACCGCCAGAGTCCAGCGGCACGTGAAGGCTCCCCTCCAGCAGTTCCAGCCGACGCACAGGAGGTTCCAACACATCCACGTGGACATCGTCAGCCCCCTGCCAGTCTCCCAGGGCACCAGGTATATCTTTACCATGGTAGACAGGTTCACCAGATGGCCGGAAGCCGTACGGCTCGCAGACACGTCCACTGAGTCCTGCGCCAGGATGCTCATTGCAAACTGGATCGCCAGGTTCGGCCTCCCAATGGACATCACCTCCAACAGAGAGGGGCAGTTCACGTCTGGTTTGTGGACAGCACTGGCGCAGCTCCTGGGCACCCAGCTGCGTCACACCACAGCGTACCATTCCCAGTCCAACGGTTTGGTAGAGCGATTCCACCGGCATCTCAAGTCGGCCCTGATGGCACGTCTCAGGGGCCCCAACTGGACAGATGAGCTTCCCTGGGTCCTACTGGGCATCCACACAGCCCCCAAGGAAGACCTGGACACCTCAGCGGAATTGGTCTACGGCACCCCCACTGACAGTCCCAAGCGAGTTCGTACCAGAGACCCAAGGTTCGGAAGAGACTCCAGCAGCGGTGCTAACGAGGCTGAGGGACAAGGTAGGGACCCTGGCACCAATCCCGACCTCCAGGCATGGTCCCACGCCATCCTTCACCCCTAAAGACCTCCGAGACTGTGAGTATGTTTTTATTTGCAGGGGCATGCACAGGTCACCTCTACAGCAACCGTATGAGGGACCCTTCAAGGTGATCCGGCACAGCGGCACCACGTGTGTTGTGGAGGTGGGTGGCTGGGAAGAGATTTTTACAGTGGTCCGCCTCAAACTGGCGCACTGGGACATTGAGCAACCATTGAGGGTACCCGCACCGCGCCGGCAAGGCCGGCCACCCAGGGAAGCCACACAGACTGGGGGCTCCACTTCCCCGATGGATGTTTCTTTGGAGGGGGGTGTCGGCCCACACACGCGGGACTCGAACCACCATCGGGAGCCGCAGGCAGACATGCGGTAGCACGTTTGGAACTGCCTGCTCGGGGCAGACCTTCCGGGGACAGTCTGACGTCACGTCCGCCCCGTGGATCGCAGGGGCCCATGGGAGGGGAGATTTAAGCACGCGATTTTGAATCAGTAAAGGCATTCTGAGTTCAGCTCTCTCTGACTCCATGTGTTTCTTTAGTAGTGCATTTGCGCGCGACTACAGTAGCCTCATTTTTGGAGAGTGGGCATCTAGCAGGAGAAAGGTGAGAGGTGGCCAGCTTATGGTGCTGGGAAGATATCAGAGGTGGGGGCAAAATTTGGGAACTGAGAAAAAGAGGGAAGGGGCTAAGAAGCAGCTTAGTGAACAGGGAAGAAGGGAGACCAAGACAGTTGGGGAACAGGGAGACAGTTAGGGGCAGCAAAATGGACATAGGGGTCTGAAGAAAAGGGCCCGGGTAAGGTTGTATAATGTGCACATGGGTATCTATCTTACATCCATGTGGTCTTTGTTACCTTGAACCTCCTTGCTATCGGACTAAGATCCTCACTCTGTGGCCAATGGTCTGCAACGGGTCACACCATGTAAAGAGAATTCATGAATGAACAGGTCACACCACGAAACACCGGAGTGTGACCATCAACGGGTCACACCACATAAAGAGAATGCATGGATGAACACCTCCCACTCCCCAGAAATGGAGAAGTAGATCATCCTCAGTCCTGAAGAAGAAGCCAACTGGCCACCAGAAATGGTGTTGAATCTGTGTTGGGTTCTTTCTTTGGCCTGTGAGTACTGCTGGTTAGGTGGAAGATGCTTAAAGAGAGAGGCAAGAAATGGAATTTGACTCTGACAGAGGCATCCAAGTATGTTGTCAGGATCAGACCATTTATCTTACAGCATGATCACACTGGGAGTAGAGGCTGTGAAATGTTTTCCTTATAAGGTGAGCAAGTCCCTGGTGTGGAAAGGCGTGCGTCAGAACCTTGCAATCCATTTAATTTCACACCGAGTTAGAGAGGAAAACAGTACAGTTACATGCCCTATAGCCCAGCAAGTCCATGCCAACCACTGCACCCAGCCAGCATTTGGCCTATATCCCTCTAAGCGCCTCCATGTACCTATCCTAGTACTTCTTAAATGATACTATTGAACTTGCCTCAACTGCTTCTTCTGACAACTTGTTCCATCACCCTCAGCCTGAAAATGCTTCCTCTCGGGTCTCTTTTAAATTTTTCCTCTCACACTAAATCTTCTCACCTGGGGGGAAAACATTACCATCTACCATATCTATGCCACTAATGATATTAAACATTTCTCTAAGCTCCCTCTCATTCTCCTATGCTGTAATGAATAACGACCTAGCCTGGCTCATCTTGTCCCATAACACAGGCCCTCTAGTCCTGGCAACATCCTCATAAATCTTTTCTGCACTCTTTCCAGTGTAACCACACCTTCCCAATAACAGGGTGATCAAAACTGTACACAATACTCCAAAGCAGCCTCATCAATGATTTCTACAACCGTAACATAATGTTCCAACTCAATGCCCTGACTAAGTGCCTTTTTTCACCACCACATTTACCTGTGACACCAGTTTCCATGAACTCTGCACTTGTATTCCTAAGTCACTTTGTTCCATTACACACCTTTGTGTCCTACCATTTACAGTATAAATCCTACACTGTTTTGACTTTCCAAATGCATCACACAGTTACACACACACTCACACATCTCAATGTTCAATTAAAAAACAACATCTGCTCTTTTATTTGTTTGTTTGTTTATTTATTGAGATGCAGCATTGAATAAGCCCTTCCAGTCCTTTGAGGCACAGCCCCTGGATTTAATTCTAGCCTAATCACGGGACAATTAATAATGACCAATTAACCTACCAACCGGTACACCATTGGACTGTGGGAGGAAACCAGAGAACCAGTAGGAATCGCGGGGAGAAACTCAAGTACAAACCCCTTAAGGCAGCAGGAAACACAGCAACGTTCAAAATAACTCTTTATTACAGTTAAAGCCTGAGAAAATATAGTCAGTGTACATTCATTTACAGTTTAACGGTAGAAACTCTCTTCTTCTGACTATCCACTGATGCCCTCTGACAGCTCTCCCAAAGTGTTTTGAAGTATTTTATGATACGAAGGATGCTCTGTAGTAATCCTGTCTTTCATTTGTCAGACAATCTATGCCTGCCTGATTATCCATCTGCCTTCTATCTATGTGTCCTCTGTCCATTCTAGTATAGAAATCTGTTATATATTAAACCAATTACACCTGATTACACGTGCAATCGGACAGCATGGAAACAGACCCTTCAGCACACCACATCCATGCCACCCATCCTACCTATCTACACCTCTTTCCTCTTGTCTTAGACACCCACAGTATAGAAAAAAATTATGATACTCCATTATATCACTTTAGTAATTTTGGCTGAAGCTTTATACCGGGGTATCCTTATAACTGAACTCCTATTGTGCTACACCATGGAAACAAACCCATTAGCCCAACACATCCAAGCCAATCATATTCTCCATCATCTCAAGTATATACATGAAAAGTTACCTCAAGAGGGCAACATCTGTCATCAAAGATCCCCATCATCCAGGCCGTGTCACCTTTTACCATTGAGCAGGAGGTACAGAAACTTGAAGTCCCACACTAACAAGTTCAAAAACAATTACTTCCCTTCAACCATTCAGTGTTTGAACCAACTGGCTAAACGTTAATCACTACAGTTCAGCAGCATTTTGACCACTTTTAATTACTTTGCACTAAAATGGATTTCATTTATTTCGTTCTGTGTTTTTTCTTGTGAAAATTGTGTATAATTTTGAATTTCTAATTTTCTCGTGCATGTTGCTTATATGATGCTATGTGGTTAAGTGCTAGTGATGCAGCTGCAAGTAAGTTTTTCATTACACTTGTGCATACATGTATTTGTGCATATGACAATAAACTCCAATTTCACTTGGAGAAAAAAACACAGGATCTAGTCCATGGTAGGGCAAGGGGTCTTCTATTGTTGAGGAAGGGGCAGGAATCAGGGATGTAGAAAAAGCTGGAATTAAAGGAGCTTAGAAACCTTGGAGTGCTGTATGGATGAAGGAGGTTCCAGAGACTGGGAATTCAAAAAACAATGGAATTTAAAAAATGAAGCTGTTGCTGAAATTTCCAAATTTGAAAACAGAATTCATATGAGGAGAAGAGGAGAACAGAACATAATGTGGAGAACTGGACAAAGGGTCAGTGAATTAAACACAAAAACTAAACTAAAATATTGCAGAAGCTGGAAATCAAAAATAATTGTAATGGGAAATCTGCCCAGTTTCCTATTTCAATTATTGACTGTACCTGTGGATGGCAGCAAAGACTCTTTATCAACAAATAATGTTAGAGGAAATCAATTGGTCAGGCAGGATCTGTGAAAAGAAAAGTACAATTGAATCCAGATGAAGTGTGTCTAAAAAAAAAGTTGACTGTGTATTTTCCTTCATAGGTGCAACATGAATCACTGAGTTCTTCCGGCAGATTGGTCCATATCCCAGCATCTACGGTCTTGTGTCTCCACTGGGCTCTTTGAGCATACACAAAGTGTTGTTGCAGGAAAGCAGCATTCATTACCAGGGACCCCCACCACCCAGGACATGCTCTTTTCTTGTTGCTGCCATCAGGAAGAAAGTGCAGGAGCCTCAGCACTCACTCTACCAGGTTCAGGAGTAGTTATTACCCCTCAACCGTCAGGCTGTTGACCAAAGAGGATAACTTCAGTCAACTTCACTTGTCCCATTATTGAAATGATCTCACAACCTATGGACTCACTTTCAAGGATTCTTCATCTCATGTTCTTGATACTTTTGGGCCCCTTATCTGAGAAAAAATGTGCTGGCATTGGGGAGGGTCCAGAGGAGGTTCATGAGAATGATTCTGGGAGTGAAAGGGTTATCGCATGAGGAACATTTGGTGGCTCTCGGCCTGTACTCACTGGAGTTTAGAAGAATGAGGGGGATCTAATTGAAACCTACCAAATATTGAAAGGTCTCGATAGAGTGGATGTGGAGAGGATGATTCCTATTGTGGAGGAGTCTAGGACCAGAGGACACAGCTTCAGAATAGAGGGACGTCCATTTAGAACAGAGATGAAGAGGAATTTTTTAAGCCAGAGGGTAGTGATCTGTGGAATTTATTGCTACAGATGGTTGTGGAGGCCATGTCTTTGAGTATATTTAAAGCAGAGGTTTGATGAGTTCTTGATTAGTCAGGGTGTCAAAGGTTACTGGGGAAGGCAGGGGAATGGGTTTGAGAGGGATAATAAATCAGCCATAATGGAATGGCGGAGCAGACCCAATGGGCCGAATGGCCCAAATCTGCTCCTATTTCTTACAGTCTTATGGATTTGTCAGGGAAAGCCTTACATTAATGCCCCCTGGTTTTGATCATCACCACAAATGTAATCAAGACTCCTCTCCCTCTTTGTTCATCATCAACACTCTACTGGCTTTTAGGCTGTTCAACCTGTGAATTCTTCCTGAAGAATCAGCCTATCCCTAGCTACACTCTCTCCATTACCTCAATTTAAACCTTTTTTTAAAAAGTAACAGAATTTTCCCCATAAGGTTTAACTGGCTTCTATACTTTTTAATGTTATCCTTGGAAGTAAAGTGATGTGCCTGGATTGTTTCTTTTGAGTCCTTATTAAACTTTATTACATCTTTTATTGATCATTTATTTGATCACTCTATCCTTCACTTGTTCACTGATTCCACTGCATACTTCCCTCTCTTCTTTCTCTGTAAACTTCTACTTTTCCAATACTCCAATTTCTCTGCTCTCCTCCAATTCCAGCCTCCTGTTCATCCTAGATTTCAACCTTTCAACCATCAAAAGCTGTACCTCCGATTTCTGAGCTCTACTCAATAAACTCCTCTATCTCAACACCAAAGGGGCTACCACTGCAGCAAACCCATTATTCTGATTCACCTCTCATTTCCCTCTACTCTTATTCTCTCTCCCCTTTGATTCCTTTTACCACTTACATACTCTAATGGGTAGGTTACATTAGCTAACCCTCCAGAGTATTGTAACCCTCCAGAGCTAACTGATCTCAGGTTATTCTTTTGTTTTTAGTCCCAGGGTTGAAAATTGGTGAAGCTAATTTGATGTTCAACCCAGTAGATGGCACTGTGTCCTTATACTATGGTAGATAGTGAGCAGAGAGATAAATCCAAGCTGCAGGCATATTATAAGAGTTTTCAGATTCAGTTACAGAAAGGGGTCTGTTGTATTGAACCTTCAACTTCACAGAGGCACCATCAAACAATGTTAGATACCAAGATCTAATAAGAGATACTGGGCAGGTGACTGAGAGATTGATCAAAGAGTTAGTTTAAAATGAGGAAAGAGACAGAAATGTGCACTGGCACAGGAAGGCTGGCACAATGGTGTAGCAAGTGGTACTGCTGCCTCATAGCTCCTGTGATCCAGGTTCGATCCTGACACCGGGTGCTATCTCTGTGGAGTCTGCATGTTCTCTCTTTGACTGCCTGGGTTTACCCCAGGTGCTACAGTTTCCTCCCACATTCCTAAGATGTACCAGTGAATCAACTGGCTGCAGTAAATTCATCCCTCAGACAGGACAGCAGAAATATATCATTTGGGCAGAATCACATTGCTGTGAGTGGAAACCTGCAAAGTCATTTTGATATTTTTTACATTTTAATGAAATCCCTCAAATAAAAAAGTCTCTAAATTCACGTTATAATTTCCAGTACACAAGTGTAAAGGCAAACAAAATAATTGTTACTCCAGATCTAATGCAGTGCACACACGATAAGATAAAGAACTCAATAATAAAAACACAATAAATATAAATACATAAGAAGGCTTATATAAATAGATTGATTGTATGTCTATAAGGTGACACTAGGCACAGGAGTGTTTCTACATAAGATGACTGACAGGAAATAATAAAATAGTGGTGGTGGATGGTGTGGAGGGATGAGTTAGTGCAGGGGTCCCCAACCTTTTTTGCACCACGGACCGGTTTAATATTGACGATATTCTTGCGGATCGGCCGACCAGGGTGGGGGGGGGGTTGGGGTGTTCAAGTAGGGGTAAACTCACCTCAACATGTCTTTTACAGTTAGGGTTGCCAACTTTCTCACTCCCAAATAAGGGACAAAAGTAGCAGTCAAATCCCGGGACACTTTACCCCAGGAAAGACTACCATGACCATGAAGCCTTGCGCGGGCACTTGTGTGTGCACGCGTGACGTGCGCATGTGCGTACGTGCCGATTTTTCCCCCACAAATTGGTTTTGCCTTCATCTTCCCAACTATACTGTACATACATTATTTCTACTTTATATAGGTTGTGTATTTATCATGTCATTCCTGCTCTTACTATATGTAGTGTTATTTTCGGTTTTATGTGTTATTTGGTATGATTTGGTAGGTTATTTTTTGGGTCTGGGAACGCTCAAAAATTTTTCCCATATAAATTAATGGTAATTGCTTCTTCGCCTCACACCATTTCGGCATGAAAGGTTTCATAGGAATGCTCTACCTTGGCGGGGGAAATACGGGACAAGGGCGGTCCCGTATGGGACAATCCAATTTAGCCCAATGTACGGGATGTCCTGGCAAATATGGGACAGTTGGCAACCCTATGTTCGAGTTCAACAGTGCGTGACAGGGAATGAGGAAAGTTGTAGCTGACTCATATCATTTCCTCGTGGCCCGGTGGTTGGGGACCGCTGAGTTAGTGGGTGGAGGTGTTGATAATCCTTACTGCTTAGGGAAAGTACAATAACTGTTTTTGAGTCCAGTGGTCCTAGTGTGGATGCTACGTAGCCTCTCCCCTGATGGGAGTGGGACAAACAATTTGTGATCAGGATGGGTGGGATCCTTCATGATGTTACTGCCCTTTTCTGGCACCTTTATATATATATGTCCTTGATGGTGGTAGGCTGGTGCCGCATTGGGGAATTTTGACTACCCATTGTACAGCCTTCCTGTCTGCCGCAGTGCAATTTCCATACCATGCAGAGATGCAGCATGTTAGGATGCTGTCTACTGCACATCTGTAGAACGATGTGAGTATAGATGTGCATAGTCCAGCTCTCTTCAGCCTCCTCAGAAAGTAGAGGCATTGGTGAGCTTTCCTGATCGTGTAGAGTATGTTCTGGGACCGTGAGAGGTTGTGCAAGATGTGCACTCCCAGGAGTTTGAAACTGTTCACAGTTTCCACTGCTGTGCCACCGATGAAAAGAAGGTTGTGAGTGGGGTGAGTTCTCCTGAAGTTGATAAGCATCTCCTGTGCCTTGTTGACATTGAGGAAGAGGTTATTTGCCTGGCACAAGGCTTCAAGCTCTTCCGTTTCCTCTCTGCGGGCCGTCTCATTATTGTTGTCCCACCACTGCTGTGTCATTGGCGAACGTAACAATGTGATTACTTGGGTGTTTGGCCGTGCAGTCGAGTGTGAACAGAGTGTACAGCGATGGGTGCAGCGCGAGGCACTCGTATTGAGGATGATGGGAGGGGGGGGAGGAGCAGTTGTACATCCTGACTGTCTGAGGTCTGTTGGTTAGGAAATCCAACACCCAATTGCACGGTGGTGTATTTAGATTAAAGAGTAGAAGTTTGTTCACCAAGGTCTGTGGGACAATAGTGTTGAGCGCCGAACTGAAATTCAGAAAATATATTTTGACATAAATGCCCTTGTTTTCTAGGTGTGTCAGGGCCAGGTGCATGGGATCGGTTATGGAGTGGTTCTGTTGGTAAGCGTATTGGAGATTGTCCAATGTGGCAGGAACGGAGTTTTTGGCATGTGGCATTACCAGCTAGTCAAAACACTTCATAATGATTGACATCAGTGCCACTGGTTGGCAATCATTTAGTTCAGAAGGTATAGATTTCTTTGATACAAAGATGATGGTGGCTGATTAGAAGCCTGTGGGGCCAGAAGCCTTTATGAGTGGAGTGTTGAAGATGTCAGTGAGCTGGTGTGCATACTCCCTGAGTAATTGGCCTGGGATGTCGTCTGGCCTGGCTACCTTATAGAAGTTGATTTTCTGCACAGTCCTTCTCACATCTAGTGCTGTTACAGAGAGTGGCTGCTCACCTGAGAGGGGGGTAGCATTCATGGCCGGCGTTGTGTTGTATTAGAGTGTCAAGAAAGGAAGTATCACAGATATAATTGACACTGTTTTCCCTTGCATAGTCAGTAATGCCCTTGACACCCAGCAACACATGTCGGAGATTGTTATCAGACAGATGTACCTGATTTTTTTTTGTGTGTAGGTGATCTTTGCCCTCTTGATGCCCAAGATGAGGCTCTGAGGGCTATTCTGTCTCTATACTTACAGGCAGCATCACAGGCTTTCAGTAGAGAGTGCACGTCTGCAATTAGTGAGAACTTCGGTTTGGGCCAGAAGATGACTGTGCTTGAGGAACCAATGTCATCTACGCGCTTAATGATGTAGCCGGTGACAAGTAAGCCATCTTCTTTGAGGTGTGTGTCTTCTCCATTTGTGGTGGGCTCCTTGAACATCTGCCAGTTAGTCTACCCAAAACAGTCCCGAAGCATAGAGATTGCCTCATTAGGCCATACTGTGATGGTCCTCTGGTTTCTCCATTTTCAATAGCGGTCAGTATGCTAGGATTAACATTATGGAGATGTGGTCAAAGAGGCCAAGATGACAGAGTTGGGATGGCTTTGTAAGTACTGCACCTGTTTGTTTTTTGTAGTCCAGTCTGTTTGTTCCCCTAGTGGTAATATCAAAATGCTGTGTGATATCCTGAGGTGGTGGTAGAAATGCAACTCTGTCTTGGTTTTAATGTCCCCTGGTGACCTGAGTGTCTCCCTCCCTATGGATTAGCGTGCCTGATGTAGACATGGTTCTGAAGTCAAGCGTATCAATCATAGTGAGGAGAAAGCTGTCAACCCCGGAGACAGCTGCGAGAGCTGGTAAAACATTTAAAGACAGCTCTAAAGCAGAGCCTGGGCACATCACCACAGAAAAACACCAGGGGGAGTGCTGGCTGTCAGTAACAGGGGACATCAGCTCTTGCCAGGTCTGATGACATTTTTCCTTCAATCCTGACATTCACAGTGGTGCGATTTCTCTCTCATTTCTTGTCCTACATTCCACCTTCAATTCCATCACCAAGAAAAGATTAATGGGCCAGTAACTTAATCTGATTTTCCCAGAAACTTGCTGGATGACATTCGCTGTACATCCAGTAATAAAATATGGGTAAGTAATCTGATAGACTAGCTGTTTGGTATGTTGAGATTTCATTGAACATACAATAGTACAGCACAGGAATAGGCCCTTAGGCCAACAATGTTGTGCCAAAGTAATTAAATTAATGAGGCTCAAGTATATTAATCCAGTGTTTCCTAACCTTTTTAGCCCAATGCCTTCTTAACACACTTCCATACTTGTCAATGTCCCCCTAAAGTACCTTCGTACTTGCCAATGCCCCTCTTGGGCAAAATGTACTTTCCAGTGCCCCCATAGTGTAAAAATATGTTTACGGTATACTAACATGAAAAAAATTATTCTGCTTTAATTTTTTATTAAGCTCAAGGATCACATTATCACATCGTACAGCAGCTTCGATATCAATGTGATAATGTGATCCTTGAGCTTGATGATTTTTAGCAAGAAATGTCTGGTTCAAGTTGTGGCAGCAAAAGCCTGAAGTCCCCACGTGTAACAATCTGCAAGCAGCTTCTGGTTTTTTTTGTCAGTATGTGGTTCACTGCACTGAAGCCTCTTTCAACAAGATAGGAGGATGGAAATGCAATGAAGAGAAGTTTTGCTCTTCTCCAAAGACCAAGAAACTTCGTATGACAGTATAGCCACATACCATTAAACCCCATATTTTTGAAAAGCATTTCTGCTTCTTCGTCATTCTAAATTTCGATGCTTTCTTCTTGCAAGCTCTCTTCCTGTCCTTCCACCTAGCAGAGAAATGGGTTAATTACACAGTCCGGAATTACCAGATCATTCAAATCCTTGAATCAATTCTGAAAATCCTTCTTCAGTGACTGCAGGTGTAAGCAGTACTCTTGCAAATCACTGTCTGTGAAAGGGAGTGCCATACTTTCCATGCAGGGAAACTGTGAGAACATTCTTCTCCCAATGTTTTGCTTATATATTTCTATTTTTATGATAAAAGTGGATAGTGCACCTTTTGCCTGGATTAAACTGAAATTCTCACACTGCAGATTCATATGTAGAATGTTCATTTTGTCATACAGATTGGATAGATATGCCACATCTCCATGTAGAAGTTCAATTTTGTTTCCCAAGCTCTTGCCGATTTTGAGCAAAAATTCAACCACAGTGTCAAAAAGATCAAAGAAACATCTTAAGCAGCAGCTTTTTGACAGCCAATGCATTTCAGTGTGAAGAAGCAAGTGCTAACACTCCTCAATGTTATCTTGGCATAACAGGCAAAATATTTGGCATTTGGCTATTTAATGGATGAACTTTAATTTTGTTGATGGCAGATATTACAAGAGTCATGCTGTAAAAAAGTCACTGGCTACAAGATGTTGATGATGAATTACACAATGGATTGACCATAAGATATAGGAGTAGAAGCAGGCCATTTGGTCCATCGAGTCTGCTCTGCCATTCAATCATGGGCTGATCCAATTCTTCCAGTCATCCCCACTCCCCTGCTTTCACCCCATACGCTTTGATGCCCTGGCTAATCAAGAACCTACAGTATCTACCTCTGCCTTAAATGCACCCAGTAACGTTGCCTCCACAGCTGTCGTGGCAACAAATTCCATAGAGATACCACCCTCTGACAAAAGTCATTTCTCCACATCTCTGTTCTAAATGGACGTCCTTCAATCCTGAAGTCGAGCTCTCTTGTCGTAGACTTCCCTACCATGAGAAATAACTTTGCCATATCTAATCTGTTCAGGCCTTTTAACATTCGGAATATTTCTATGAGATCCCCCCTCATTCTCCTCAACTCCAGGGAATACAGCCCAAGAGCTGCCAGATGTTCCTCATATGGTAACCCTTTCATTCCTGGAAGCATTCTTGTGAATCTTCTCTGAACCCTCTCCAATGTCAGTATATCCCTTCTAAAATAAGGAACACAAAACTGCACACAATACTCCAAGTGTGGTCTCACAAGTGCCTTATAGAGCCTCAACATCACATCCCTGCTCTTATATTCTATACCACTAGAAATGAATACTAACATTGTATTCACCTTCTTCACAACCGACTCAATCTGGAGGGTAACCTTTAGGGTATCCTGCACAAGGACTCCTAAATCCCTTTCCATCTCTGCATTTTGAATTCTCTCCCCATCTAAATAATAGTCTGCCAATTTATTTCTTCCACCAAAGTGTATGACCATTTGCCACTTCTTTGCCTATTCCACTAAACTATCTAAGTCTCTCTGCAGGCTCTCTGTTTCCTCAACACTACCCGCTCCTCCACCTATCTTTGTATCATTGGCAAAATTAGCCACAAATCCATTAATCCCAAAGTCCAAATCATTGACATACATCGTAAAAAGCAGTGGTTCCAACACCGACCCCTGTGGAACTCCACCGGTAACCGGCAGCCAGCCAGAATAGGATCCCTTTATTCTCATTCTCTGTTTTCTGCCGATCAGCTAATGCTCCACCCATGCTAGTAACTTCCCTGTAATTCCATGGGCTCTTATCTTGCTAAGCAGCCTCATGTGCGGCACCTTGTCAAAGGCCTTCTGAAAATCCGAGTACACCACATCTACTGCATCTCCTTTGTCTACCCTGCTTGTAATTTCCTCAAAAAATTGCAGTAGGTTAGTCAGACAGGATTTTCCTTTCAGGAAACAATGCTGGCTTTGGCCTATCTTGTCATGTGCCTCCAGGTATTCTGTAATCTCATCCCTAACAATCGATTCCGACAACTTCCCAACAACTGATGTCAGGCTAACAGGTCTATAGTTTCCTTTATGCTGCCTCCCACCCTTCTTAAATAGCGGAGTAACATTTGCAATTTTCCAGTCATCTGGTACAATGCCAGAACCTATTGATTCTCGAAAGATCATTGTTAATACCTCCGCAATCTCTCCAGCTGCTTCCTTCAGAACCCAAGGGTGCATTCCATCAGGTCTAGGAGTTTTATCCACCCTCAGACCATTAAGCTTCCTGAGCACTTTCTCAGTCATAATTTTCACTCCACATACTTCACCTCGCTGTCACTCTTGAATGTCCGGTATACTACAGATGGCTTCCACTGTGAAGACTGATGCAAAATATACGTTCCTCTGCCATCTCTGCATCTCTCATTACAATATCTCCAACGTCATTTTCTATTGGTCCCATATCTACCCTCAACTCTCTTTTACCCTTTATATACATAAAAAAGCTTTTAGTATCTTCTTTGATATTAGTCACCAGGTTCCTTTCATAATTCATCTTTTCCTTCCTAGTGACCTTCTTAGTTTCCTTCTGCAAGTTTTTAAAAGCTTCCCAATACTCTATCTTCCTACTAACTTTCGCTTTCTTGTATGCCCTCTCTTTTGCTTTTACTTTGACTCTGACTTCACTTGTCAGCCATGGTAGTGTCCTTCCATTTGAAAACTTCTTCTTATTTGGAATATATCTGTCTTGCACTTCCCTCATTTTTCACAGAAACTCCAGCCTTTGCTGCTCTGCTGTCCTTCCTGCTAGTGCCCCTTTCCAGTCAACCTTGGCCAGTTCCCCTCTCATGCCATTGTAATTTCCTTTATTCCAATGAAATACCGACACATTGGATTTTAGTTTCTCCTTCTCAAATTTCAAAGTGAACTCATTCATATTGTGATCACTGTTCCCTAAGGGTTCCTTAACCTTAAGCTCTCTTATCACATCCGGATCATTGCACAACACCCAATCCAGCACAGCCGATCCCCTATTGGGCTCAACAACAAGCTGTTCTAAAAAGCCATCCCTTAGACCAGGGGTGGCCAACCTTTTACATTGCATGCATCAATTTTTTCACGCATGAGTTCAGATGCGATTTTTTTTCACGCACGAGTTCTATATTAACATATTTTTACAGGAATTGAATGGGGGTACAAGAGTTGTATGGCGCATCTGAACTCGTGAGTGAAAAAATTGACACATGGAATGTAAAAGGTTGGCCACCCCAGCCTTAGACGTTCTATAAATTCTCTCTCTTGAGGTCCAGTACTGGCTTGGTTTTCCCAATCCACTTTGATGTTAAAATCCCCAATGATTATCATGATATTGCCCTTCTGACATGCCTTGCTATTTCCTGCTGTAATTTGTAATCCACATCCCAGCTGCTGTTTGGAGGCCTGTATACAACTGCCATTGGGGTCCTTTTACCCTTGTCATTTCTTAACTCAACCCATAGAGACTCTACACCTTCTGATCCTATGTCATCCCTTTCTAATGATTTAATATTATTTCTTATACACAGGGCCACACCACCTCCTCTGCCTACTAACCTATCTTTCCGATACACCATATATCCTTGGATGTTCAGCTCTCAATGGCAGCCATCCTTTAGCCAAGTTTCAGAGATGGCCAGAATGTCATACTTGCCAATCTGTAGCTGAATTTCAAGATCGTCCATTTTATCTCTTGCATTCAAATATAACACTTTCAGTCCAGTATTTGTTGCTTTCTGTTTTAACTGCACCACGCCTCTATTGCCCTGTAACTCATTCCACTGGCTGTGATTATGCCTCATCTCTTGCCTGTCCTTTCTATCATCTCTGTTGCACGCCATCTTTGATTTATTTCTGTTTTCCCCTTCCTCAGCTCTATCACTCCGGTTCCCATCCCCCTGCCAAATTAGTTTAAACTCTCCCTAACAGCTCTATTAAACCTGCCTGCTAGGATATTGGACCTCTTCGGGTTCAGGTGTAACCCGTCCTTTTTGTGCAGGTCATACCTCCCTCAGTAGATGCCCAAGTGATCCAGGAACCCAAAGACCTGCCCCCTACACCAGACTCTCAGCCACACATTAATATGCCAACAGACTTGGAATTTCTTTTTTTATAAATGCCACTAAACCTGTATGGTGACCTGTCATATATGGTGCTCCACCTGTTGAACAAGAAATCATGTTCCTAATCGGAATACCTTTATTCTCAATGTATATTTTGAGCTCATTGTAACACACACAAAATGCTGAAGGAACTCAGCAGGCCAGGCAGCGTCTATGGAAAATAGTACAGTCAACATTTCGGGCCGAGACCCTTCGGCAGGACTGGAGGAGAAAAAGCAGAGGAGTAGATTTAAAAGGTTGGGGGCGGGGGGAGAGAGAAACACAAGGTGATAGGTGAAACCTGAAGGGGGAGGGGTGAAGTAAAGAGCTGGGAAGTTGATTGGTGGAAGAGATACAGGGCTGGAGAAAGGGGAGTCTGATAAGAGAGTACAGAAGCCATGTAAGAAAGAAAAGAGGAGAGGAGCACCAGAGGGAGGCAGTGGGGCTTGTTGGATAGTTCTCACAGACTCAAAAGCTCAAATATCCTCCCCTGCATGGAAGTCTTTAGGATTCCAACTTTTGCAGGAAGCCTTTTGATCTTTCCACAATTAATTTTACGACTCTATGTATCTCAGTCAGAAGGTTTTGGGATCTGTCTCAACTTCAAAGTCTGGAGCACAAAACTCTAGACTGATGTCAAAGCAGTACTGATAAAGTGTTGCACCATCAGTAGCACTGACTTTGCTAGATGTTAAACTGAGGCTCATCTATCCTCCCAGACAAATATAACTGACCACATGACAATACTTTGTAGAAGTACAGTGAGTCCTGGTCTGATTATCCACCAACAACATGGATTTGCCATTACGGTTTCAACATTGGGAGCAGAAACATAAAGTATCTTGTTTTACCAAATAGAGGACAAGAACATCCACCAACAAATATCATCATTAGCACATACAGTCATGGAGGCCCTTCTGCCCATCGAGTCATTCTGGCCATCAATCATCCATTAAGAGTAACTGTATATCAATCATTACTCATTTTTTATTCTTTCACATTCCCATCAATTACACCCAGATTCTACCACTCACCTACACACTAGGGGCAATTTCCATCAGGCAATTAATCTACCTCCCAGTACTTCTTGGGATGGGGGTGGAAAATAAGAGCACCTGAAGGAAATCTACATCTTCCCAGGAAAACATGCAAACTCCACACAGACAGCACATGTGCCAGGAACCCTGTAAGGCTGAAGCTCTACTAGCTGCACCACTGTTTTACCCCAAATCTGTAGAATTTTTGTGGAATCACGATGTACATTTTGGCTGCTACATTTCCTACAGCACAGTAGTGAAGGCTGTTGAATGCTTTGGATGTCTGTAAGAGTGTTACATAAATGCAAGTCGTCCCTTTTTACATTTCAGTGAGAGAGTGTAATCAGTCTAATGACCCATGGAATTGTCTGAGGCTGATCTCATGCTGCTGACATCCTTACTAGATAAAAGTACTGTGTGGGAAATTAATGAATAAACTGTTTCATGGTCCTGCCCTTTCACACCGACTTTGATTAATTTCAGGAACGTACTGGTCTAAATACAGTGCGCGTTGGAATGCAGAGTATTCAAATGAGGAGCACAGTGAAAAGGGATTCTACTCTTGTACACGACCAAGTTACGATACAGCCTGGGGATTTGCACCATAGGTACACATTCACCTCGACTGCATCATTTCCAGGAAAGGTCAACACAAGAGCGGGTGCTGGAAGCCTCCAACATCTGGTCATTATCACACTGCTGATGGTGGATTGTTCTGACACAAGTTGGTATGCTTCAGCTCACAGACCGTTCTGTTCTGCCGGTTCTAATGAAGAATCTTCAGACTCACGTTTATTATTATGGAAACAACACTCATAAAAGTGGCTGGTGAATGCAGCAGGCCAGGCAGCATCTCTAGGAAGGGGTGCAGTCGACATTTCAGGCTGAGACCCTTCGTCAGGGTCCTGACGAAGGGTCTCGGCCTGAAACATCGACTGCACCTCTTCCTAGAGATGCTGCCTGGCCTGCTGCGTTCACCAGCAACTTTTATGTGCGTTGCTTGAATTTCCAGCATCTGCAGAATTCCTGTTGTTTGCGTTTTATTATTATGGAATTTGGCCCAGGAGAGATTATCCAAGATGCTGATGCCCAGGAACTTGGAGTCCATAACTAGAAACATATACTCTACTTCTCTCTCTATAGATGCCACCTGATCTGTTGAGTGTTTCCGGCACTTTCTGGTTTAATTCTTAATTCCTATTCTTGTCACTGCCTTGTTAAACAATGCTCATTATGTGCTTCTAGGTATAGGTATTGAGGGAAGTTGTTAATCAGTAATCTGGACCAATGATATAAAAGCAGTACAGTGCAATACATAAAATTGCTACAAATTACAAAATATAATCAATACCATAAAAGGGGAATAACAGAATAGCATTCATGGGTTCATAGACAATTCATAAATTGTTCCTAAAGTATTGATTAGAACCATAGAACCATAGAAACTACAGCACAGAAACAGGCCTTTTAGCCCTTCTTGGCTGTGCTGAACCATTTTCTGCCTAGTCCCACTGACCTGCACACGGACCATATCCCTCCATACACCTCCCATCCATGTATCTGTCCAATTTATTCTTAATTGTTAAAAAAGAACCTGCATTTACCACCTCGTCTGGCAGCTCATTCCATACTCCCACCACTCTCTGTGTGAAGAAGCCCCCCATAATGTTCCCTTTAAACTTTTCCCCCCTCGCCCTTAACCCATGTCCTCTGGTTTTTTTCTCCCCTTGCCTCAGTGGAAAAAGCCTGCTTGCATTCACTCTATCTATACCCATCATAATTTTATATACCTCTATCAAATCTCCCCTCATTCTTCTACGCTCCAGGGAATAAAGTCCTAACCTATTCAACCTTTCTCTGTAACTGAGTTTCTCAAGTCCCGGCAACATCCTTGTAAACCTTCTCTGCACTCTTTCAACCTTATTTATATCCTTCCTGTAATTTGGTGACCAAAACTGAACACAATACTCCAGATTCGGCCTCACCAGTGCCTTATACAACCTCATCATAACATTCCAGCTCTTATACTCAATACTTTGATTAATAAAGGCCAATGTACCAAAAGCTCTCTTTACGACCCTATCTACCTGTGACGCCACTTTTAGGGAATTTTGTATCTGTATTCCCAGATCCCTCTGTTCCACTGCACTCCTCAGTGCCTTACCATTAACCCTGTATGTTCTACCTTGGTTTGTCCTTCCAACGTGCAATACCTCACACTTGTCAGTATTAAACTCCATCTGCCATTTTTCAGCCCATTTTTCCAGCTGGTCCAAGTCCCTCTGCAGGCTCTGAAAACCTTCCTCACTATCTACTACACCTCCAATCTTTGTATCATCAGCAAACTTGCTGATCCAATTTACCACATTATCATCCAGATCATTGATATAGATGACAAATAACAATGGACCCAGCACTGATCCCTGTGGCACACCACTAGTCACCGGCCTCCACTCAGAGAAGCAATTCTCTACCACCACTCTCTGGCTTCTTCCATCGAGCCAATGTCTAATCCAATTTACCACCTCTCCATGTATACCTAGCGACTGAATTTTCCTAACTAACCTCCCATGCGGGACCTTGTCAAAGGCCTTACTGAAGTCCATGTAGACAATATCCACTGCCTTCCCTTCATCCACTTTCCTGGTAACCTCCTCCAAAAACTCCAACAGATTGGTCAAACATGACCTACCACGCACAAAGCCATGTTGACTCTCCCTAATAAGTCCCTGTCTATCCAAATGCTTGTAGATTCTGTCTCTTAGTACTCCCTCCAATAACTTACCTATTACTGACGTTAAACTCACCAGCCTATAATTTCCCGGATTACTTTTCGATCCTTTTTTAAACAACGGAACAACATGAGCCACTCTCCAATCCTCCAGCACTTCACCCGTAGACAGCGACATTTTAAATATTTCTGCCAGGGCCCCCGCAATTTCAACACTAGTCTCCTTCAAGGTCCGAGGGAACACCCTGTCAGGTCCTGGGGATTTATCCACTTTAATTTTCCTCAAGACAGCAAGCACCTCCTCCTTTTCAATCTGTACAGTTTCCATGGTCTCACTACTTGATTCCCTCAATTTCATAGATTTCATGCCAACTTCCTTAGTAAATACAGACGCAAAAAACCTATTTAAGATCTCCCTCATTTCCTTTGGTTCCGCACAAAGCCGACCACTCTGATCTTCAAGAGGACCAATTTTATCCCTTACAATCCTTTTGATCTTAATATACTTGTAAAAGCTCTTTGGATTATCCTTCACTTTGACTGCGAAGGCAACCTCATGTCTTCTTTTAGCCCTCCTGATTTCTTTCTTAAGTATTTTCTTGCACTTCTTATTCTCCTCAAGCACCTGATTTACCCCGTTTCCTATACATTTCATACAACTCCCTCTTCTTCTTTATCAGAGTTGCAATATTCCTTGAGGACCAAGGTTCCTTATTCCTATTCAATTTGCCTTTAATCCTGACAGGAACATACAAACTCTGCACTCTCAAAATTTCCCCTTTGAAGGCTTCCCACCTACCAATCACATCTTTGCCAGAGAACAACCTGTTCCAATCCACGCTTTTTAGATCCTTACTCATTTCTTCAAATTTGGCCTTCTTCTAGTTCAGAACCTCAACCCTAGGACCAGATCTATCCTTGTCCATGATCAAATTGAAACTAATGGTGTTATGATCACTGGAACCAAAGTGCTCCCCTACACAGACTTCTGTCACTTGCCCTAATTCGTTACCTAACAGGAGATCCAATATTGCATCCCCTCTAGTTGGTCCCTCTATATATTGATTTAGAAAACTTTCCTGAACACATTTTACAAACTCTAAACCATCTAGACCCCTAACAGTATGGGAGTCCCAATCAATGTATGGAAAATTAAAATCCCCTACCACCACAACTTTATGTTTCCTGCAGTTGCCTGCTATCTCTCTGCAGATTTGCTCTTCCAAGTCTCGTTGACTATTGGGTGGTCTGTAATACAATCCCACTAATGTGGACATACCTTTCCTGTTTCTCAGCTCCACCCATAAGGACTCAGTAGACAAGCCCTCTAATCTGTCCTGCCTGAGCACTGCTGTAATATTTTCCCTAATAAGCAATGCTACTCCCCCACCTTTCATTCCTCTGCCTCGATCACATCTGAAACATCGAAACCCTGGAATATTAAGCTGCCAGTCCTGCCCCTCCTGTAGCCAAGTTTCACTAATTGCTACAACATCATAATTCCACGTGTCAATCCACGCCCTCAACTCATCCGCCTTCCCCGCAGTACTCCTAGCATTGAAATATATACACCTCAGAAGATTTTTACCACCACTCACAACCTTTCTATCAGCAGATTTGCTTAAACTTTCAACATCATTTATTTTCACCCCAGCCACACTGTCAGCTCTGGCACTCTGGTTCCCATCCCCCTGCAAATCTAGTTTAAAGCCTCCCCAATAGCACTAACAAACCTCCCTGAAAGGATATTGGTCCCCCTGTGGTTCAAGTGTAACCCGTCTCTCTTGTACAGGTCCCACCTGCCCCAGAAGAGGTCCCAATGATCCTGAAATCTGAAACCCTGCCCCCTACACCAGTTCCTCAGCCACTTGTTCCTCCTCCAGAGCATCCTATTCCTACCCTCACTGGCACCTAGCACAGGTAGCAATCCTGAGATTACCACCCTTGAGGTCCTGCTTTTCAACTTCCTACCAAGCTCTCTATACTCACTGTCCAGGACCTCTTCACTCTTCCTTGCTATGTCATTGGTACCGATGTGCACCACGACATCTGGCTGGTCACCCTCCCACTTCAGAATGTCATGCAATCGATCAGAGACATCCTTGACCCTGGCACCTGGGAGGCAACAAACCATCCTGGATTAGAAGAATCCAAACAGCAAGCTGGTAATAAGTCTTCTTGCATCCATCTGTGCGATTTTCTCTGGAGTGCCGGAGGCTGAAGGAAGACCTAAAGGATGTGTACAACATCATGAGAGGCATGGGTAAGGAAGCTGGTCAGAGCCTGTTTACCGAGGGAGAATGTCAATGCTAAGGGTATAGGTTTAAGGTGATGTGGGAGGGAGTTTAAAGAAAAATTTTCTGGCAATGAAGTCCCACATAAGGAATTAGTGAACTGGGATTAGAGCAAAGTACTGGCATGGACTGAGAATTGGTTAATCTACAACAAATATAGAATTGGAATGAACTGGACTTTCTCAGGGTGGAACATAAACATAGAAACATAGAAAATAGGTGCAGGAGTAGGCCATTCGGCCCTTCGAGCCTGCACCGCCATTTATTATGATCATGGCTGATCATCCAACTCAGAACCCCGCCCCAGCCTTCCCTCCATACCCCCTGACCCCTGTAGCCACAAGGGCCATATCTAACTTCCTTTTAAACATAGCCAATGAACTGGCCTCAACAGTTTGCTGTGGCAGAGAATTCCACAGATTCACCACTCTCTGTGTGAAGAAGTTTTTCCTAACCTCGGTCCTAAAAGGCTTCCCCTCTATCCTCAAACTGTGACCCCTCGTTCTGGACTTCCCCAACATCAGGAACAATCTTCCCGCATCTAGCCTGTCCAATCCCTTTAGGATCTTATACGTTTCAATCAGATCCCCCCTCAATCTTCTAAATTCCAACGAGTACAAGCCCAGTTCATCCAGTCTTTCTTCATATGAAAGACCTGCCATCCCAGGAATCAATCTGGTGAACCTTCTTTGTACTCCCTCTATGGCAAAGATGTCTTTCCTCAGATTAGGGGACCAAAACTGCACACAATACTCCAGGTGTGGTCTCACCAAGGCCTTGTACAACTGCAGTAGTACCTCCCTGCTCCTGTACTCGAATCCTCTCGCTATAAATGCCAGCATACCGTTCGCCTTTTTCACCGCCTGCTGTACCTGCATGCCCACTTTTAATGACTGGTGTATAATGACACCCAGGTCTCGTTGCACCTCCCCTTTTCCTAATCGGCCACCATTCAGATAATAATCTGTTTTCCTATTTTTGCCACCAAAGTGCGTGGTAATCAATGGAGAACTGTGGGTGGTGTGGGTCTGTGGGGGAAGCTGCCTGTGACCTATTGGAGAGATAGTTATGGGAAGGTTCTGTAAGGGCAGGTGAAAGTGACCTGTAGTGGGGCAGGTAAGAATGATCTGTCGAGGTGTATGACCTGTAGAGGGGTGTAGGGGTGTGACCTGTAGGTGTGTGTGTATTGTGGGTGTTGGTGTGAACTGTAGAGGGATTGATGAGTGACCTGTAGGGTTATAGGGCTGTGATCTACAGGTGCATGTGACTTGTAGGGAAGTACATGTGGTGACTTATAAGGGTGTAGTCGAGGGTGACGTGTTGGGTTGTAGGGGTAACGGTTGAGGTCTAGGTATGGCCTGTAGTGAGAGTGACCTGTTGGGATGTAAGTGTGTGACCTATAGGGGGCTGGTGAGCTAGGGTTAGAGGGGTGTGATCTACAGGTGCATGTAACTTGTAGAGAGGTGCAAGTACATGTGGTGACCACAAGGCCACTAGGGGTGTAGGTGAGGGTGACCTGGTGGGGTGTCGGCATGTGACCTGTAGGGAGGTAGAGGAGGATGACCTTTTTGGGTGTTGATGACGGTCACCTACTATCTTCCAGCTTCGGTGTCAGTTACAATGGAAATGTCAGGTCCTCTCCACCTCTCCTGAACATCACCCCGCCCCACACACAAGCACGAGATGCTAGACATCCTCACCGGTAACCCGGCGGAGCTTCCAGAAGGTTCTGGATCACACATCCGCAGTGTTTCGAGACTCCCGGAGCTGGTGCATTGGTTTATAACCTGGCTTATCACCGGACCCGGCTGCCGGCTTTACTTTCGTTTCAGTGAAAGTGAAAGCGTTGGTGTGGGTGTGTCGGATCTGCTCAGCCCCGCCCGCTCGGAGGCGGTGCTCCGTCGTTGGGGGGAGTCGGTCAGCGGCGGGAGGGACAGAGACACTGAGAGCCGAAGCGGCACGGTCATCCCTCCTGATCCCGCACAGGGCAGTGTCCCCGCCTGATCCGCAGACGGCACGGTCATCCCTCCTGATCCGGCACAGGGCACAGTCCCCCTCCTGATCCCGCAGACGGCACGGTCCATCGCTGGATCCCACAGACGGCGGCCCGGTTCCCCTGACCCGAACAAGTTGGTTCCGACTGAGTGACAGGAATCGATCCCAGGTTCTGAGGCCAAATCTACACCAACCGCCGCAATGCTCCGCAACGTCTGTCTGGCCACTTTGCTGCTGATAGCAGGTGAGTTCATTGCTCCGGTGAAAGGCGGGATGGGAGTGAGTGTGTGTGTGTGTGAGAGAGAGAGAGAGAGAGAGAGAGAGAGAGTGTGTGTGTGTGTGTGAGAGAGAGTGTGTGTGTGTGAGAGAGAGAGAGAGTGTGTGTGTGTGAGAGAGAGTGTGTGTGTGAGAGAGGGAGAGAGAGAGAGAGAGAGAGAGAGTGTGAGAGAGAGAGAGAGAGAGAGAGAGTGTGAGAGAGAGAGAGAGTGTGTGTGTGTGTGTGAGAGAGAGAGAGAGAGTGTGTGTGTGTGAGAGAGAGTGTGTGTGTGAGAGAGGGAGAGAGAGAGAGAGAGAGAGTGTGTGTGTGTGAATTGGTGCAGTTGAGTGGTGTGGCTGAGTGTGTTTTGGTTAGTCGGCATAGGTGAATGAGTGTGAGTGTGTTTTGGCAGTGAAGGCATGTGTGCAGTGTGGTAAGTGAGTGTGAGTGTGAGGGTGTAGACGGTTACCGGGTGTGCGTCAATGTGTGGTGAGGATGTGGTGCAGGTACATGTGTGCAGCGTAAGCACATATCACTGAGTGTGTGGGCACATGTGCACTGAAGGTGGGGCAGAAACGAAGACTTGAATTTCCCTTCACTATAGCAATTGCAATGACAGTGAGGGTTAAGTTGAGGGATTGCCAAATATCACATGGAACAAAGGTGGGTGGGGAATTATGTGATCTGCCTAAACAAGGAAGATGAACTGGATCATGAAACAGCTGAGAGGGGGAGAGTGAAATTTAGGTAATACTTATGTAGATATGTGATACATACATCCACAGATGTGTAGAGATGTTATCAACAGACAAGAGGGTAAATATTGACCATCTGTTTCTCAAGACAACCATTAAAGAAAAAAACACCACTGATCTACCTACCCACATGGTTAAATATTCCTTGACCCCTCTAATTGCCAGAAATTTATGGCTGAAGCTTAAAACAGGGTTGAATAGGTTCTTCATGGTAAGGCTCTCAATGGTTATGGGGAGAAGGTGAGAGAATGGGGTTAAGAGGGAAAATAAATCAGCATGGCAGAGTAGACTCATTGGGCAGAATGGCCTAGTACTGTTCCTATGGACTGAGTCACCCCAGTCTACCAGGGTAGAGAATGCCAAAGGTTCACCATTATGGACTAGGTCACCCTAGTCCACCAGGGTAGAGAATTCCAAAGGTTCACCATTATGGACTGGGTCACTGCAATCCGCCAGGGAAGAGAATTCCAAAGGTTCGCCATTATGGACTGGTTCACCGCAGTCCACCAGGGTAGAGGATTCCAAAGGTTCACTATTATGGACTGAGTCACCCGAGTCCGCCAGGGTACAGAATGCCAAAGGTTCACCATTATGGACTAGGTCACCCTAGTCCGCGAGGGTAGAGGTTTCCAGAGGTTCATCATTATAGACTGGGTCACCCCAGTCTGCCAGGGTAGAGAATGCCAAAGGTTCACCATTATGGACTGAATCACCCCAGTCCGCCAGGATAGAGGATTCCAAAGGTTCACCATTATCGACTGAATCACCCCAGTCCGCCAGGGTAGAGGATTCCAAAGGTTCACCATTATGGACTGAGTCACCGCAGTCCACCAGGGTAGAGGATTCCAAAGGTTCACCATTATGGACTGAATCACCCCTGTCCGCCAGGGTAAAGGATTCCAAAGGTTCACCATTATGGACTGGGTCACCCCAGTCCGCCAGGGTAAAGGATTCCAAAGGTTCACCATTATGGACTGGGTCACCCCAGTGCGCCAGGGTAAAGGATTCCAAAGGTTCACCATTATGGACTGGGTCACCGCAGTCTGCCAGGGTAGAGGATTCCAAAGGTTCACCATTCTGGACTGGGTCACTGCAATCCGCCAGGGAAGAGAATTCCAAAGGTTCACCATTATGGACTGGGTCACTGCAGTCCACCAGGGTAGAGGATTCCAAAGGTTCACTATTATGGACTGGTTCACCCGAGTCCGCCAGGGTAGAGGATTCCAAAGGTTCACTATTATGGACTGAGTCACCCGAGTCCGCCAGGGTAGAGAATGCCAAAGGTTCACCATTATGGACTAGGTCACCCTAGTCCGCCAGGGTAGAGGTTTCCAGAGGTTCATCATTATAGACTGGGTCACCCCAGTTTGCCAGGGTAGAGAATGCCAAAGGTTCACCATTATGGACTGAATCACCCCAGTCCGCCAGGATAGAGGATTCCAAAGGTTCACCATTATGGACTGAATCACCCCAGTCCGCCAGGGTAGAGGATTCCAAAGGTTCACCATTATGGACTGGGTCACCCCAGTCCACCAGGGTAAAGGATTCCAAAGGTTCACCATTATGGACTGGGTCACCCCAGTGCGCCAGGGTAAAGGATTCCAAAGGTTCACCATTATGGACTGGGTCACCGCAGTCTGCCAGGGTAGAGGATTCCAAAGGTTCACCATTCTGGACTGGGTCACTGCAATCCGCCAGGGAAGAGAATTCCAAAGGTTCACCATTATGGACTGGGTCACTGCAGTCCACCAGGGTAGAGAATTCCAAAGGTTCACTATTATGGACTGAGTCATCCGAGTCCGCTAGGGTAGAGAATGCCAAAGGTTCACCATTATGGACTAGGTCACCCTAGTCCGCCAGGGTAGAGGTTTCCAGAGGTTCATCATTATAGACTGGGTCACCCCAGTCTGCCAGGGCAGAGAATGCCAAAGGTTCACCATTATGGGCAGAATCACCCCAGTCCGCCAGGACAGAGGATTCCAAAGGTTCACCATTATGGACTGAATCACCCCAGTCCGCCAGGGCACAGGATTCCAAAGGTTCACCATTATGGACTGAATCACCCCAGTCCGCCAGGGTAGAGGATTCCAAAGGTTCACCATTATGGACTGGGTCACCCCAGTCTGCCAGGGTAGAGAATTCCAGAGGTTCACCATTATGGACTGAGTCACCGCATTCCGCCAGGGTAGTGGATTCCAGAGGTTCACCATTATGGACTAAATAACCCCAGTCCGCCAGGGTAGAGGATTCCAAAGTTTCACCATTATTGACTGAGTCACCCAGTCCTCCAGGGTAGAGGATTCCGAAGGTTCACCATTATGGGCTGACTCACCGCAGTCCGCCAGGGTAGAGGATTCCAGAGGTTCACCATTATGGACTGGGTCACCCTAGTCCACCACGGTACAGAATGCCAAAGGTTCACCATTATGGACTTGGTCACCCAAGACCACCAGGGTAGAGGATTCCAGAGGTTCATCATTATAGACTGTATCACCCCAGTCTGCCACGGTAGAGAATGCGAAAGGTTCACCATTATGGACTGAATCACCCCAGTCCGCCAAGGTAGAGGATTCCAAAGGTTCACCATTCTGGACTGAGTCACCGCAGTCCGCCAGGGTAGAGGATTCCAAAGGTTCACCATTATAGACTGGGTCACCACAGTCTGCCAGGGAAGAGAATTCCAGAGGTTCACCATTATGGACTGGGTTACCGCAGTCCGCCAGGGTAGAGGATTCCAAAGGTTCACCATTATAGACAGGGTCACCACAGTCCGCCAGGGAAGAGAATTCCAAAGGTTCACCATTATGGACTGAATCACGCCAGTCCGCCAGGGTAGAGGATTCCAAAGGTTCACCATTATGGACTCGGTCATCCCAGTCCGCCAGGGTGGAGGATTGCAGAGGTTCACCATTATGGACTGAATCACCCCAGTCCGCCAGGGTAGAGGATTCCAAAGGTTCACCATTATGGACTGAGTTCCCCCAGTCCTCCAGGGTAGAGAATTCCAGAGGTTCACCATTATGGACTGGGTCACCCCAGTCCGCCAGGGAAGAGAATTCCAAAGGTTCACCATTATGCACTGTGTCAACCCAGTCCGCCAGGGAAGATGATTCCAAAGGTTCACCATTATGGACTGGGTCATCTCAGTCCACCAGGGTAGTGAATTCCAAAGGTTCACCATTATGGACTAGGTCACCCCAGCCCGCCAGCGTAGAGAATGCCAAAGGTTCACCATTATGGACTGAAACACTCCAGTCCGCCAGGGTAGAGGATTCGAAAGGTTCACCATTATGGACCGGGTCACCGCAGTCCACCAAGGTACAGGATTCCAAATGTTCACTATTATGGACTGAGTCACCCCTGTCCGCCATGTAGAGAATGCCAAAGGTTCAACATTATGGACTGAATCACCCCAGTCCGCCAGGTTAGAGGATTCCAAAGGTTCACCATTATGGACTGAGTCACAGCATTCCGCCAGGGTAGAGGATTCCAGAGGTTCACCATTATGGACTGAATCACCCCAGTCCGCCAGGGTAGAGGATTCCAAAGGTTCATCATTATGGACTGGGTCACCCCAGTCCGCCAGGGTAAAGGATTCCAAAGGTTCACCATTATGGACTGGGTCACCGCAGTCCGCCAGGGTAGAGAATTCCAAAGGTTCGCCATTATGGACTGGGTTACTGCAATCCACCAGCGAAGAGAATTCCAAAGGTTCACCATTATGGACTGGGTCACCGCAGTCCACCAGGGTAGACGATTCCAAAGGTTCACCATTATGGACTGAGTTACCCCAGTCCGCCAGGGTAGAGAATGCCAAAGGTTCACCATTATGGACTGAATCACCCCAGTCCGCCAGGGTAGAGAATTCCAAAGGTTCACCATTATGGACTGGGTTACTACAATCCACCAGGGAAGAGAATTCCAAAGGTTCACCATTATGGACTGGGTCACCGCAGTCCACCAGGGTAGAGGATTCCAAATGTTCACCATTATGGACTGAGTCACCGCTGTCCGACAGGGTAGAGGATTCCAGAGGTTCACCATTATGGACTGGGTCATCCTCGTCCACCACGGTAGAGGTTTCCAAAGTTTCACCATTATGGACTGAGTCACCCCAGTCCGCCAGGGTAGAGGATTCCGAAGGTTCACCATTCTGAACTGAGTCACCGCAGTCCGCCAGGGTAGAGGATTCCAGAGGTTCACCATTATGGACTGGGTCATCCTAGTCCACCACGGTAGAGGATTCCAGAGGTTCACCATTATGGACTGAGTCACCCCAGTCCGCCAGGGTAGACAATGCGAAAGGTTCACTATTATGGACTTGGTCACCCTCGTCCGCCAGGGTGGAGGATTCCAGAGGTTCATCATTATAGACTGGGTCACCCCAGTCTGCCAGGGTAGAGAATGCCAAAGGTTCACCATTATGAACTCAATCACCCCAGTCCGCCAGGGTAGAGGATTCCAAAGGTTCAGCATTATGGACTGAATCACCCCAGTCCGCCAGCGTAGAGGATTCCGAAGGTTCACCATTATGGACTGAGTCACCGCCGTCCGCCAGGGTAGAGGATTCCAGAGGTTCACCATTATGGACTGAGTCACCCCAGTCCGCCAGGGTAGAGTATTCCAAAGGTTCACCATTATGGACTGAGTCACCGCAGTCCGCCAGGGTAGAGGATTCCAGAGGTTCACCATTATGGACTGAGTCACCCCAGTCCGCCAGGGTAGAGTATTCCAAAGGTTCACCATTATGGACTAGGTCGCCCTAGTCCACCAGGGTAGAGAATTCCAAAGGTTCACCATTATGGACTGGGTCACTGTAATCCGCCAGGGAAGAGAATTCCAAAGGTTCACCATTATGGACTGGGTCACCGCAGTCCACGAGGGTAGAGGATTCCAAAGGTTCACTATTATGCACTGAGTCACCCGAGTCCGCCAGGGTAGAGAATGCCAAAGGTTCACCATTATGGACTAGGTCACCCTAGTCCGCCAGGGTAGAGGTTTCCAGAGGTTCATCATTATAGACTGGGTCACCCCAGTCTGTCAGGGTAGAGAATGCCAAAGGTTCACCATTATGGACTGAATCACCCCAGTCCGCCAGGATAGAGGATTCCAAAGGTTCACCATTATGGACTGAATCACCCCAGTCCGCCAGGGTAGAGGATTCCAAAGGTTCACAATTATGGACTGAGTCACCCCAGTCCGCCAGGGTAGAGGATTCCAAAGGTTCACAATTATGGACTGAGTCACCCCAGTCCGCCAGGGTCGAGGATTCCAAAGGTTCACAATTATGGACTGAGTCACCGCAGTCCGCCAGGGCACAGGATTCCAAAGGTTCACCATTATGGACTGAATCACCCCAGTCCGCCAGGGTAGAGGATTCCAAAGGTTCACCATTATGGACTGGGTCACCCCAGTCCTCCACGGTAAAGGATTCCAAAGGTTCACCATTATGGTCTGGGTCACCCCAGTCCGCCAGGGTAAAGGATTCCAAAGGTTCACCATTATGGACTGGGTCACCCCAGTGCGCCAGGGTAAAGGATTCCAAAGGTTCACCATTATGGACTGGGTCACCGCAGTCTGCCAGGGTAGAGGATTCCAAAGGTTCACCATTCTGGACTGGGTCACTGCAATCCGCCAGGGAAGAGAATTCCAAAGGTTCACCATTATGGACTGGGTCACTGCAGTCCACCAGGGTAGAGGATTCCAAAGGTTCACTATTATGGACTGGTTCACCCGAGTCCGCCAGGGTAGAGGATTCCAAAGGTTCACTATTATGGACTGAGTCACCCGAGTCCGCCAGGGTAGAGAATGCCAAAGGTTCACCATTATGGACTAGGTCACCCTAGTCCGCCAGGGTAGAGGTTTCCAGAGGTTCATCATTATAGACTGGGTCACCCCAGTTTGCCAGGGTAGAGAATGCCAAAGATTCACCATTATGGACTGAATCACCCCAGTCCGCCAGGATAGAGGATTCCAAAGGTTCACCATTATGGACTGAATCACCCCAGTCCGCCAGGGTAGAGGATTCCAAAGGTTCACCATTATGGACTGGGTCACCCCAGTCCACCAGGGTAAAGGATTCCAAAGGTTCACCATTATGGACTGGGTCACCCCAGTGCGCCAGGGTAAAGGATTCCAAAGGTTCACCATTATGGACTGGGTCACCGCAGTCTGCCAGGGTAGAGGATTCCAAAGGTTCACCATTCTGGACTGGGTCACTGCAATCCGCCAGGGAAGAGAATTCCAAAGGTTCACCATTATGGACTGGGTCACTGCAGTCCACCAGGGTAGAGGATTCCAAAGGTTCACTATTATGGACTGAGTCATCCGAGTCCGCCATGGTAGAGAATGCCAAAGGTTCACCATTATGGACTGGGTCATCCTAGTCCACCACGGTAGAGGTTTCCAAAGTTTCACCATTATGGACTGAGTCACCCCAGTCCGCCAGGGTAGAGGATTCCGAATGTTCACCATTATGAACTGAGTCACCGCAGTCCGCCAGGGTAGAGGATTCCAGAGGTTCACCATTATGGACTGGGTCATCCTAGTCCACCACGGTAGAGGATTCCAGAGGTTCACCATTATGGACTGAGTCACCCCAGTCCGCCAGGGTAGACAATGCGAAAGGTTCACCATTATGGACTTGGTCACCCTCGTCCGCCAGGGTAGAGGATTCCAGAGGTTCATCATTATAGACTGGGTCACCCCAGTCTGCCAGGGTAGAGAATGCCAAAGGTTCACCATTATGAACTCAATCACCCCAGTCCGCCAGGGTAGAGGATTCCAAAGGTTCAGCATTATGGACTGAATCACCCCAGTCCGCCAGCGTAGAGGATTCCGAAGGTTCACCATTATGGACTGAGTCACCGCCGTCCGCCAGGGTAGAGGATTCCAGAGGTTCACCATTATGGACTAGGTCGCCCTAGTCCACCAGGGTAGAGAATTCCAAAGGTTCACCATTATGGACTGGGTCACTGTAATCCGCCAGGGAAGAGAATTCCAAAGGTTCACCATTATGGACTGGGTCACCGCAGTCCACGAGGGTAGAGGATTCCAAAGGTTCACTATTATGCACTGAGTCACCCGAGTCCGCCAGGGTAGAGAATGCCAAAGGTTCACCATTATGGACTAGGTCACCCTAGTCCGCCAGGGTAGAGGTTTCCAGAGGTTCATCATTATAGACTGGGTCACCCCAGTCTGTCAGGGTAGAGAATGCCAAAGGTTCACCATTATGGACTTGGTCACCCTCGTCCGCCAGGGTAGAGGATTCCAGAGGTTCATCATTATAGACTGGGTCACCCCAGTCTGCCAGGGTAGAGAATGCCAAAGGTTCACCATTATGAACTCAATCACCCCAGTCCGCCAGGGTAGAGGATTCCAAAGGTTCAGCATTATGGACTGAGTCACCCCAGTCCGCCAGGGTAGAGGATTCCGAAGGTTCACCATTATGGACTGAGTCACCGCCGTCCGCCAGGGTAGAGGATTCCAGAGGTTCACCATTATGGACTAGGTCGCCCTAGTCCACCAGGGTAGAGAATTCCAAAGGTTCACCATTATGGACTGGGTCACTGTAATCCGCCAGGGAAGAGAATTCCAAAGGTTCACCATTATGGACTGGGTCACCGCAGTCCACGAGGGTAGAGGATTCCAAAGGTTCACTATTATGCACTGAGTCACCCGAGTCCGCCAGGGTAGAGAATGCCAAAGGTTCACCATTATGGACTAGGTCACCCTAGTCCGCCAGGGTAGAGGTTTCCAGAGGTTCATCATTATAGACTGGGTCACCCCAGTCTGTCAGGGTAGAGAATGCCAAAGGTTCACCATTATGGACTGAATCACCCCAGTCCGCCAGGATAGAGGATTCCAAAGGTTCACCATTATGGACTGAATCACCCCAGCCCGCCAGTGTAGAGGATTCCAAAGGTTCACAATTATGGACTGAGTCACCCCAGTCCGCCAGGGTAGAGGATTCCAAAGGTTCACAATTATGGACTGAGTCACCCCAGTCCGCCGGGTCGAGGATTCCAAAGGTTCACAATTATGGACTGTGTCACCGCAGTCCGCCAGGGCACAGGATTCCAAAGGTTCACCATTATGGACTGAATCACCCCAGTCCGCCAGGGTGGAGGATTCCAAAGGTTCACCATTATGGACTGGGTCACCCCAGTCCACCACGGTAAAGGATTCCAAAGGTTCACCATTATGGTCTGGGTCACCCCAGTCCGCCAGGGTAAAGGATTCCAAAGGTTCACCATTATGGACTGGGTCACCCCAGTGTGCCAGGGTAAAGGATTCCAAAGGTTCACCATTATGGACTGGGTCACCGCAGTCTGCCAGGGTAGAGGATTCCAAAGGTTCACCATTCTTGACTGGGTCACCCCAGTCCGCCAGGATAAAGGATTCCAAAGGTTCACCATTATGGACTGGGTCACTGCAGTCCGCCAGGGAAGAGAATTCCAAAGGTTCACCTTTATGGACTGAATCACCCCAGTCCGCCAGGGTAGAGGATTCCAGAGGTTCACCATTATGGACTTGGTCACCCTAATCCGCCAGGGTAGAGGATTCCAGAGGTTCATCATTATAGACTGGGTCACCCCAGTCTGCCAGGGTACAGAATGCCAAAGGTTCACCACTATGGACTGAATCACCCCAGTCCGCCAGGGTAGAGGATTCCAAAGGTTCACCATTATGGACTGAATCACCCCAGTCCGCCAGGGTAGAGGATTCCAAAGGTTCACCATTATGGACTGATTCACCGCATTCCGCCAGGGTAGTAGATTCCAGAGGTTCACCATTATGGACTAAATCACCCCAGTCCGCCAGGGTAGAGGATTCCAAAGTTTTACCATTATTGACTGAGTCACCCAGTCCGCCATGGGAGAGTATTCCGAAGGTTCACCATTATGGACTGAGTCACCGCAGTCCGCCAGGGTAGAGGATTCCAGAGGTTCACCATCATGGACTGGGTCACCCTAGTCCACCACGGTAGAGAATGCCAAAGGTTCACCATTATGGACTTGGTCACCCTAGACCACCAGGGTAGGGGATTCCAGAGGTTCATCATTATAGACTGGGTCACCCCAGTCTGCCACGGTAGAGAATGCGAAAGGTTCACCATTATGAACTGAATCACCCCAGTCCGCCACGGTAGAGGATTCCAAAGGTTCACCATTATGGACTGAATCACCCCAGTCCGCCAGGGTAGAGGATTCCAAAGGTTCACCATTATGGACTGAGTCACCGCAGTCCGCCATGGTAGAGGATTCCAGAGGTTCACCATTATGGACTGAGTCACCCCAGTCTGCCAGGGTAGAGAATGCCAAAGGTTCACCATTATGGACTGAATCACTCCAGTCCGCCAGGGTAGAGGATTCCAAAGGTTCACCATTATAGACTGGGTCACCACAGTCTGCCAGGTAGGAGAGTTCCAGAAGTTCACCATTATGGACTGGGTCACCGCAGTCCACCAGGGTTGAGGATTGCAAAGGTTCACCATTATGGACTGAATCACGCCAGTCCGCCAGGGTAGAGGATTCCAAAGGTTCACCATTATGGACTCGGTCATCACAGTCCGCCAGGGTGGAGGATTACAGAGGTTCACCATTATGGACTGAATCACCCCAGTCCGCCAGGGTAGAGGATTCCAAAGGTTCACCATTATGGACTGAGTTCCCCCTGTCCTCCAGGGTAGAGGATTCCAAAGGTTCACCATTATGGACTCGGTCATCACAGTCCGCCAGGGTGGAGGATTACAGAGGTTCACCATTATGGACTGAATCACCCCAGTCCGCCAGGGTAGAGCATGCCAAAGGTTCACCATTATGGACTGAGTCACCGCATTCCGCCAGGGTAGTGGATTCCAAAGGTTCACCATTATGGACTAAATCACCCCAGTCCGCCAGGGTAGAGGATTCCAAAGGTTCACCATTATGGACTGAATCACCCCAGTCCGCCAGGGTAGAGAATTCCAAAGATTCACCATTATGGACTGGATTACTGCAATCCACCAGGGAAGAGAATTCCAAAGGTTCACCATTATGGACTGAGTCACCCCAGTCCGCCAGGGTAGAGGATTCCAGAGGTTCACCATTATGGACTGAATCACCCCAGTCCGCCAGGGTAGAGGATTCCAAAGGTTCATCATTATGGACTGGGTCACCCCAGTCCTCCACGGTAAAGGATTCCAAAGGTTCACCATTATGGACTGGGTCACCGCAGTCTGCCAGGGTAGAGAATTCCAAAGGTTCACCCTTATGGACTGGGTCACCGCAGTCCACCAGGGTAGAGGATTCCAAAGGTTCACCATTATGGACTGAGTTACCCCAGTCCGCCAGGGTAGAGCATGCCAAAGGTTCACCATTATGGACTGAATCACCCCAGTCCGCCAGGGTAGAGAATTCCAAAGGTTCACCATTATGGACTGGGTCACCGCAGTCCGCCAGGGAAGAGAATTCCAAAGGTTCACCATTATGGACTGGTTCACTGCAATCCGCCAGGGAAGAGAATTCCAAAGGTTCACCATTATAGACTGGGTCACCGCAGTTCACGAGGGTAGAGGATTCCAAAGGTTCACCATTATGGACTGAGTCACCCCAGTCCGCCAGGGTAGAGAATGACAAAGGTTCCCCATTATGCACTAGGTCACCCTAGTCCACCAGGGTAAAGGATTCCAGAGGTTCATCATTATAGACTGGGTCACCCCAGTCTGCCAGGGTAGAGAATGCGAAAGATTCACCATTATGGACTGGGTCACCGCAGTCCGCCAGGGAAGAGAATTGCAAAGGTTGACCATTATGGACTGGGTCACTGCAGTCCGCCAGGGAAGAGAATTGCAAAGGTTGACCATTATGGACTGGGTCACTGCAATCCGCCAGGGAAGAGAATTCCAAAGGTTCACCATTATGGACTGGGTCACCGCAGTCCACCAGGGTAGAGGATTCCAAAGGTTCACCATTATGGACTGAGTCACCCCAGTCCGCGAGGGTAGAGAATGCCAATGGTTCACCATTATGGACTAGGTAACCCTAGTCCGCCAGGGTAGAGGATTCCAGAGGTTCATCATTATACACTGGGTCACCCCAGTCCGCCAGGGTAGAGGATTCCAAAGTTTCACCATTGTGGACTGAGTCACCCCAGTCCGCCAGGGTAGAGGATTCTGAAGGTTCACCATTCTGGACTGAATCACCCCAGTCCGCTAGATTAGAGGATTCCAAAGGTTCACCATTATGGACTGGGTCACCCAAGTCCGCCAGGGTAAAGGATTCCAAAGGTTCACCATTATGCACAGGTTCACTGCAATCCGACAGGGAAGAGAATTCCAAAGGTTTGCCATTATGGACTGGGTCACCGCAGTTCACCAGGGTAGAGGATTCCAAAGGTTCACCATTATGGACTGAGTCACCCCAGTCCGCCAGGGTAGAGAATGCCAGAGGTTCACCATTATGGACTGAATCACCACAGTCCGCCAGGGTAGAGGATTCCAGAGGTTCACCATTATGGACTGAGTCACCCCAGTCCGCCAGGGTAGAGTATTCCAAAGGTTAACTATTATGGACTGAGTCACCCCAGTCCGCCAGGGTAGAGGATTCCAAAGGTTCACCATTATAGACTGGGTCACCACAGTCCGCCAGGGAAGAGAATTCCAAAGGTTCACCATTATGGACTGGGTCACCGCAGTCCACCAGGGTAGAGGATTCCAAAGGTTCACCATTATGGACTGAATCACCGCAGTCTGCCAGGGAAGAGAATGCCAAAGATTCACCATTATGGACTGGGTCACCGCAGTCCGCCATGGAAGAGAAATCCAAAGGTTCACCATTATGGACTGGGTCACTGCAATTCGCCAGGGAAGAGAATTCCAAAGGTTCACCATTATGGACTGGGTCACCGCAGTCCACCAGGATAGAGAATGCCAAAGGTTCACCATTATGGACTGAATCACCCCAGTCCGCCAGGGTAGAGAATGCCAAAGGTTCACCATTATGGACTGAATCACCCCCGTCCGCCAGGGTAGAGGATTCCAGATGTTCACCATTATGGACTGAGTCACCCCAGTCCGCCAGGGTAGAGAATGCCAAAGGTTCACCATTATGGACTTGGTCACCCTAGTCCGCCAGGGTAGAGAATGCCAAAGGTTCACCATTATGGACTGAATCACCCCAGTCCGCCAGGGTAGAGTATTCCAAAGGTTAACCATTATGGACTGAGTCACCCCAGTCCGCCAGGATAGAGGATTCCAAAGGTTCACCATTATAGACTGGGTCACCACAGTCCGCCAGGGTAGAGGATTCCAAAGGTTCACCATTACGGACTGAATCACCGTAGTCTGCCAGGGAAGAGAATGCCAAAGATTCACCATTATGGACTGGGTCACCGCAGTCCGCCATGGAAGAGAAATCCAAAGGTTCACCATTATGGACTGGGTCACTGCAATCCGCCAGGGAAGAGAATTCCAAAGGTTCACCATTATGGACTGGGTCAGCGCAGTCCACCAGGATAGAGGATTCCGAAGGTTCACCATTATGGACTGAGTTACCCCAGTAAGCCAGGGTAGAGAATGCCAAAGGTTCACCATTATGGACTCAATCACCCCAGTCCGCCAGGGTCGAGGATTCCGAAGGTTCACCATGATGGACTGAGTCACCGCAGTCCGCCAGGGTAGAGGATTCCAGAGGTTCACCATTCTGGACTGAATCACCCCAGTCCGCCAGATTAGAGGATTCCAAAGGTTCACCATTATGGACTGGGTCACCCAAGTCCGCCAGGGTAAAGGATTCCAAAGGTTCACCATTATGGACAGGTTCACTGCTATCCGACAGGGAAGAGAATTCCAAAGGTCTGCCATTATGGACTGGGTCACCGCAGTTCACCAGGGTAGAGGATTCCGAAGGTTCACCATTATGGACTGAGTCACCCCAGTCCGCCAGGGTAGAGAATGCCAAAGGTTCACCATTATGGACTGGGTCACCGCAGTCCACCAGGGTAGAGGATTCCAAAGGTTCACCATTATGGACAGGTTCACTGCAATCCGACAGGGAAGAGAATTCCAAAGGTTTGCCATTATGGACTGGGTCACCGCAGTCCACCAGGATAGAGAATGCCAAAGGTTCACCATTATGGACTGAATCACCCCAGTCCGCCAGGGTAGAGAATGCCAAAGGTTAACCATTATGGACTAGGTCACCCTAGTCCGCCAGGGTAGAGGATTCCAGAGGTGCATCATTATAGACTGGGTCACCCCAGTCTGCCAGGGTAGAGAATGCCAAAGTTTCACCATTATGGACTGAGTCACCCCAGTCCGCCAGGGTAGAGGATTACAGAGGTTCACCATTATGGACTGAATCACCGCAGTCTGCCAGGGAAGAGAATGCCAAAGATTCACCATTATGGACTGGGTCACCGCAGTCCGCCATGGAAGAGAAATCCAAAGGTTCACCATTCTGGACTGGGTCACTGCAATCCGCCAGGGAAGAGAATTCCAAAGGTTTACCATTATGGACTGGGTTAGCGCAGTCCACCAGGATAGAGGATTCCGAAGGTTCACCATTATGGACTGAGTTACACCAGTAAGCCAGGGTAGAGAATGCCAAAGGTTCACCATTATGGACTGAATCACCCCAGTCCACCACGGTAGAGGATTCCAGAGGTTCACCATTATGGACTGAGTCACCCCAGTCCGCCAGGGTAGAGAATGCCAAAGGTTCACCATTATGGACTTGGTCACCCTAGTCCGCCAGGGTAGAGGATTCCAGAGGTTCATCATTATAGACTGGGTCACCCCAGTCTGCCAGGGTAGAGAATGCCAAGGGTTCACCATTATGGACTCAATCACCCCAGTCCGCCAGGGTCGAGGATTCCGAAGGTTCACCATGATGGACTGAGTCACCGCAGTCCGCCAGGGTAGAGGATTCCAGAGGTTCACCATTCTGGACTGAATCACCCCAGTCCGCCAGATTAGAGGATTCCAAAGGTTCACCATTATGGACTGGGTCACCCAAGTCCGCCAGGGTAAAGGATTCCAAAGGTTCACCATTATGGACAGGTTCACTGCTATCCGACAGGGAAGAGAATTCCAAAGGTCTGCCATTATGGACTGGGTCACCGCAGTTCACCAGGGTAGAGGATTCCAAAGGTTCACCATTATGGACTGAGTCACCCCAGTCCGCCAGGGTAGAGAATGCCAAAGGTTCACCATTATGGACTGGGTCACCGCAGTCCACCAGGGTAGAGGATTCCAAAGGTTCACCATTATGGACTGAATCACCCCAGTCCGCCAGGTTAGTGGATTCCAAAGATTCACCATTATGGACTGAATCACCCCAGTCCGCCAGGGTAGAGAATGCCAAAGGTTCACCATTATGGACTAGGTCACCCTAGGCCGCCAGGGTAGAGGATTCCAGAGGTGCATCATTATAGACTGGGTCACCCCAGTCTGCCAGGGTAGAGAATGCCAAAGGTTCACCATTATGGACTGAATCACCCCAGGCTGCCAGGATAGAGGATTCCAGATGTTCACCATTATGGACTGAATCACCCCAGTCCGCCAGGGTAGAGGATTCCAAAGTTTCACCATTATGGACTGAGTCACCCCAGTCTGCCAGGGTAGAGGATTCCGAAGGTTCACCATTATGGACTTGGTCACCCTAGTCCGCCAGGGTAGAGGATTCCAGAGGTTCATCATTATAGACTGGGTCACCCCAGTCTGCCAGGGTAGAGAATGCCAAGGGTTCACCATTATGGACTCAATCACCCCAGTCCGCCAGGGTCGAGGATTCCGAAGGTTCACCATGATGGACTGAGTCACCGCAGTCCGCCAGGGTAGAGGATTCCAGAGGTTCACCATTATGGACTGAGTCACCCCAGTCCGCCAGGGTAGAGTATTCCAAAGGTTCACCATTATGGACTGAGTCACCCCAGTCCGCCAGGGTAGAGGATTCCAAAGGTTCACCATTATAGACTGGGTCACCACAGTCTGCCAGGGAAGAGAATGCGAAAGATTCACCATTATGGACTGGGACACCCCAGTCCGCCAGGGTAGAGGATTCCGAAGGTTCACCATTATGGACTGAGTCACCGCAGTCCGCCAGGGTAAAGGATTCCAGAGGTTCACCATTATGGAATGGGTCACCCTAGTCCACCAGTTTAGAGGATTCCAAATGTTCACCATTATGGACTGGGTCACCCAAGTCCGCCAGGGTAAAGGATTCCAAAGGTTCACCATTATGGACTGGGTCACCGCAGTCCACCAGGGAAGAGAATTCCGAAGGTTCACCATTATGGACTGGTTCACTGCAATCCGCCAGGGAAGAGAATTCCAAAGGTTCACCATTATGGACTGGGTCACCGCAGTTCACCAGGGTAGAGGATTCCAAAGGTTCACCATTATGGACTGAGTCACCCCAGTCCGCCAGGGTAGAGAATGCCAAAGGTTCCCCATTATGGACTAGGTCACCCTAGTCCGCAGGGTAAAGAATTCCAGAGGTTCATCATTATAGACTGGGTCACCCCAGTCTGCCAGGGTAGAGAATGCCAAAGGTTCACCAATATGGACTCAATCACCCCAGTCCGCCAGGGTAGAGGATTCCGAAGGTTCACCATTATAGACTGAGTCACCCCAGTGCGCCAGGGTAGCGGATTCCAAAGGTTCACCATTATAGACTGGGTCACCACAGTCTGCCAGGGAAGAGAATTCCAGAGGTTCACCATTATGGACTGAATCACCGCAGTCTGCCAGGGAAGAGAATGCCAAAGATTCACCATTATGGACTGGGTCACCGCAGTCCGCCAGGGAAGAGAATTCCAAAGGTTCACCATTATGGACTGGGTCACCGCAGTCCACCAGGGTAGAGGATTCCAAAGGTTCACCATTATGGACTGGGTCACCCCAGTCCGCCAGGGTAGAGAATGCCAAAGGTTCACCATTATGGACTGAATCACCCCAGTCCGCCAGGGTAGTGATTCCAAAGGTTCACCATTATGGACTGAGTCACCCCAGTCCGCCAGGGTAGAGGATTCCAAAGGTTCACCATTATAGACTGGGTCACCACAGTCTGCCAGGGAAGAGAATGCGAAAGATTCACCATTATGGACTGGGTCACCCCAGTCCGCCAGGGTAGAGGATTCCGAAGGTTCACCATTATGGACTGAGTCACCGCAGTCCGCCAGGGAAGAGAATTCCAAAGGTTCACCATTATGGACTGGGTCACCGCAGTCCACCAGGGTAGAGGATTCCAAAGGTTCACCATTATGGACTGAGTCACCCCAGTCCGCCAGGGTAGAGAATGCCAAAGGTTCACCATTATGGACTGAATCACCCCAGTCCGCCAGGGTAGTGATTCCAAAGGTTCACCATTATGGACTGAATCACCCCAGTCCGCCAGGGTAGAGAATGCCAAAGGTTCACCATTATGGACTAGGTCACCCCAGTCCGCCAGGGTAGAGGATTCAAGAGGTGCATCATTATAGACTGGGTCACCCCAGTCTGCCAGGGTAGAGAATGCCAAAGGTTCACCATTATGGACTGAATCACCCCAGTCCGCTAGGGTAGAGGATTCGAAAGGTTCACCATTATGGACTGAGTCACCCCAGTCCGCCATGGTAGAGGATTCCAAAGGTTCACCATTATGGACTGAGTCACCGCAGTCCGCCAGGGTAGAGGATTCCTGAGGTTCACCATTATGGACTGGGTCACCCTCGTCCACCACGGTAGAGGATTCCAGAGGTTCACCATTATGGACTGAGTCACCCCAGTCCGCCAGGGTAGAGAATGCCAAAGGTTCACCACTATGGACATGGTCACCCTAGTCCGCCAGGGTAGAGGATTCCAGAGGTTCACCATTATGGACTGGGTCACCGCAGTCCGCCAGGGAAGAGAATTCCAAAGGTTCACCATTATGGACTGGTTCACTGCAATCCGCCAGGGAAGAGAATTCCAAAGGTTCACCATTATGGACTGGGTCACCGCAGTTCACCAGGGTAGAGGATTCGAAAGGTTCACCATTATGGACTGAGTCACCCTAGTCCGCCAGGGTATAGAATGCCAAAGGTTCCCCATTATGGATAGGTCACCCTAGTCCGTAGGGTAAAGAATTCCAGAGGTTTTTCATTATAGACTGGGTCACCCTAGTCTGCCAGGGTAGAGAATGCCAAAAGTTCACCATTATGGACTGAATCACCCCAGTCCGCCAGGTTAGAGGATTCCAAAGGTTCACTATTATGGACTGAGTCACCGCAGTCCGCCAGGGTAGAGGTTCCCAGAGGTTCACCATTATGGACTGAATCACCCCAGTCCGCCAGGGTAGAGGATTCCAAAGTTTCACCATTATGGACTGAGTCACCCCATTACGCCAGTGTAGAGGATTCCGAAGGTTCACCATTATGGATTGGGTCACCCTAGTCCACCACGGTAGAGGATTCCAAAGGTTCACCATTATGGACTGAGTCACCCCAGTCCGCCAGGGTCGAGAATGCCAAAGGTTCACCATTATGGACTGGGTCACCCTAGTCCACCACGGTAGAGGATTCCAAAGGTTCACCATTATGGACTGAGTTACCCCAGTCTGCCAGGGTAGAGAATGCCAAAGGTTCACCATTATGGACTGAATCACCCCAGTCCGCCAGGTTAGAGGATTCCAAAGGTTCACCATTATGGACATGGTCACCCTAGTCCGCCAGGATAGAGGATTCCAGAGGTTCATCATTATAGACTGGGTCACCGCAGTCTGCCAGGGTAGAGAATGCCAAAGGTTCACCATTATGGACTGGGTCACCGCAGTCCACCAGGGTAGAGGATTCCAAAGGTTTACCATTATGTACTGAGTCACCCTAGTCCGCCAGGGTAGAGAATGCCAAAGGTTCACCATTATGGACTAGGTCACACTAGTTCGCCAGGGTAGAGGATTCCAGAGGTTCACCATTATGGACTGGGTCACCCCAGTCCACCACGGTAGAGTATTCCAAAGGTTCACCATTATGGACTGAGTCACCCCAGTCCGCCAGGGTAGAGGATTCCAAAGGTTCACCATTATGGACTGAATCACCGCAGTCTGCCAGGGAAGAGAATGCCAAAGGTTCACAATTATGGACTAGGTCACCCTTGTCCGCCAGGGTAGAGGATTCCAGAGGTGCATCATTATTGACTGGGTCACCCCAGTCTGCCAGGGTAGAGAATGCCAAAGGTTCACCATTATGGACTGAATCACCCCAGTCCGCCAGGGTAGAGGATTCGAAAGGATCACCATTATGGATTGAGTCACCCCAGTCCGCCAGGGTAGAGGATTCCAGAGGTTCACCATTATGCACTGAGTCACCCTAGTCCGCCAGGGTAGAGTATTCCAAAGGTTCACCATTATGGACTGGGTCACTGCAATCCGCCAGGGAAGAGAATTCCAAAGGTTCACCATTATGGACTGGGTCACTGCAATCCGCCAGGGAAGAGAATTCCAAAGGTTCACCATTATGGACTGGGTCACCGCAGTCCACCAGGGTAGAGGATTCCAAAAGTTCACCATTATGGACTGAGTCACCCCAGTCCGCCAGGTTAGAGAATGCCAAAGGTTCACCATTATGGACTTGGTCACCCTAGTCCGCCAGGGTAGAGGATTCCAGAGGTTCATCATTATAGACTGGGTCACCCCAGTCTGCCAGGGTAGAGAATGCCAAAGGTTCACCATTATGGACTGAATCACCCCAGTCCGCCAGGGTAGAGGATTCCGAAGGTTCACCATTATGGACTGAGTCACCGCAGTCCGCCATGGTAGAGGATTCCAGAGGTTCACCATTATGGACTGAGTCACCCCAGCCCGCCAGGGTGGAGAATACCAAAGGTTCACCATTATGGACTGAGTCACCCCAGTCCGCCAGGGTAGAGGATTCCAAAGGTTCACCATTAACGACTGGGTCACCACAGTCTGCCAGGGAAGAGAATTCCAGAGGTTCACCATTATGGACTGGGTCACCGCAGTCCGCCAGGGTAGCGGATTCCAAAGGTTCACCATTATAGACTGGGTCACCGCAGTCTGCCCGGGAAGAGAATTCCAAAGGTTCACCATTATGGACATGGTCACCGCAGTCCGCCAGGGTAGAGGATTCCAGAGGTTCACCATTATGGACTGAGTCACCGCAGTCCATCAGGGTAGATGATTCCAAAGGTTCACCATTATGGACTGGGTCACCCCAGTCCGCCAGGGTAGAGAATTCCAAAGGTTCACCATTATGGACTGGGTCACCGCAGTCGGCCAGGGTAGAGGATTCCTAAGGTTCACCATTATAGACTGGGTCACCCCAGTCCGCCAGGGAAGAGAATTCGAAAGGTTCACCATTATGGACTTGGTCACCGCAGTCCACCAGGGTAGAGGATTCCAAAGGTTCACCATTATGGACTGAATCACCGCAGTCTGCCAGGGAAGAGAATGCCAAAGGTTCACCATTATGGACTGGGTCACTGCATACCGCCATGGAAGAGAATTCCAAAGGTTCACCATTATGGATTGGGTTACCGCTGTCCACCAGGGTAGTGGATTCCAAAGGTTCACCATTATGGACTGAGTCACCCCAGTCCGCCAGGGTAGAGAATGCCAAAGGTTCACCATTATGGACTAGGTCACCCTAGTCCGCCAGGGTAGAGGATTCCAGAGGTTCATCATTATAGACTGAATCACCCCAGTCTGCCAGGGTAGAGGATTCCAAAGATTCACCATTATGGATTGAATCACCCCAGTCCGCCAGTGTAGAGAATGCCAAAGGTTCACCATTATGGACTGAATCACCCCAGTCCGTCAGGGTTGAGGATTCCAAAGTTTCACCATTATGTACTGAGTCACCCCAGTCCGCCAGGGTAGAGGAATCCGAAGGTTCACCATTATGGACTGAGTCACCGCAGTCCGCCAGGGTAGAGGATTTCAGAGGTTCACCATTATGGAGTGAGTCACCGCAGTCCACCAGGGTAGAGGATTCCAAAGGTTCACCATTATGGACTGGGTCACCCCAGTCCGCCAGGGTAGAGAATTCCAAAGGTTCAGCATTATGGTCTGGGTCACCGCAGTCCGCCAGGGTAGAGGATTCCAACGGTTCACCATTATAGACTGGGTCACCCCAGTCCGCCAGGGTAGAGGATTCCAACGGTTCACCATTATAGACTGGGTCACCCCAGTCCGCCAGGGAAGAGAATTCCAAAGGTTCACCATTATGGACTTAGTCACCGCAGTCCACCAGGGTAGAGGATTCCAAAGGTTCACCATTATGGACTGAATCACCGCAGTCTGCCAGGGAAGAGAATTCCAAAGGTTCACCATTATGGACTGGGTCCCTGTAATCCGCCAGGGAAGAGAATTCCAAAGGTTCACCATTATGGACTGGGTCACCGCAGTCTGCCAGGGTTGAGGATTCCAGAGGTTCCCCATTATGGACTGAGTCACCCCAGTCCACCAGGGTAGAGGATTCCAAAGGTTCACCATTATGGATTGGGTCACCCCAGTCCGCCAGGGTAGAGGATTCCGAAGGTTCACCATTATGGACTGGTTCACCGCAGTCTGCCAGGGTAGTGGATTCCAAAGATTCACCATTATGGACTGGGTCACCGCAGCCTGCCAGGGTAGAGGATTCCAAAGGTTCACCATTATGGACTGGGTCACCCCAGTCCGCCAGGGTAGAGGATTCCAGAGGCTCACCACCCTCTTGAGATAAGGAAGAGTTTCTTCACTCAGTGGTAAACACCCACCCTGTTCTGTAAGAGTTTTGTGAATTTCCATTTGACCATTTGACCTCCGTTCATTCCTTCAGACTCTCGAGATTAGAGGCCCTCTTCATTCTACAAGCCCAGCGTCCCCTCTGTGCTGCCTGTATGGCAAGCTCATCATTGTTTGGGTGAGAGTAGCAGAATTGTTTATGGTTCTTCATGAAATTATCTACATGTTAATGTCAAGCACAACTACATGTATGCACAGGTGCTCTGAAAATCTTGTTCACAGTAGCATCACATGCACATGGGATCGGCTAAGTATAATTCAAATGAAAAACAGGTTATACATTTTTACAAGAGGAAAACACAAATAGAACAAAGACAAACTCACACTTTACAGTGCAAAGTGGTCATAGTGCTGCTAAACTGCGGTGCGCCAGTTGGTTTTACAATCAAATGGTTGGAAGGAAGTAGTCATTCTTGATCCTAGTGGTGTGGCCCGTCAGGCTTCATTACTTCCTGCTGGATGATAGCCGCATAACGATGGCATAGCTGGGATACTGCGAATCTTTGTTAGTTTGGAATTGGCTTATTAATTTTGTCTTGCACTGCTTTTCATACAGATCAAATTACACAGTGCATTGAAATAGAACAAGGTAAAACAATAACAGAACACAAAATAAAACTAACAGCTACAGAGAAAGTGCAGTGCAGATTGTGTGGACAGGAGTCCATCTTATCATCAGTCCTTGGAGGAGGACAGCAAAACTGTATATGATTCTCCTTGGAAAGTCTACAACCACAGAAGTTCCTGCAGGATTGGAGATGTGTCCTCCAGTCCTGCAAGTATCAAAACATTTGCATTCCACCAAGTCCTCGGTTTTCCTTCACTTTCTACATTAGGGACTATTCTCTCAGCCGCCAAGATCCCAAATTCAGCGTTCCTTGCCAAAACCTTTACAAATCTTTTAAGTTATTCCTTAAAATCCATCCTTCTGTTTTAGCCTTCAGTCTCTTGTCCTGTTGTCAAGTTTTGTTTGTAAGTTCCTGTGGGCAGCACCTTGGAGATGTAGCACTAGCTAAATGTGTGTTATGTAGTATAATCACACTATTTGGAACGACCTGGGTGAGAAGTCTGCTTTGTTTTCAGAGTCTGATGAGCAGGTTGCTCTTAGCTGAATAGTTCTGTTTCGATAACGGTTTAAATCTGACTGCAACTCTTAACCATTCATGTGTGGTTGCATCTGTTCTGTTTCTGTAAACCTGTTAGCAGTTTGTGGAATGAAATTCCGCTCGCAGGATTGCAGCACAGAAGTTGGAAGCAGATCTGAGAGGGGCCTCTGCTGTCTTCTGACAGAGGCCTGAGGCCACCTGTGTTCTCATCATTTTAAACTTTTTGTGAATTATTTCTCTTTGTTTTAATTGGTCTATAACAGAGTTTTTGTTTTTAAGGTCTGTTATGACTCTGTGTAGTCTGAATTTCAGTCCCTGTGCATACCCCTTTGCTGGCTTTTTTTGTGTTTTTCCCTCATTTTTGATTTTATTTGGTAAATTAACCTTTGCCTTAATTTAGAAATTTCTATTTATCTGCATTGCATTAGAAGTGAAATTCAGATGAATAGAAAGCAAAAATTTAAGGGCCCGAACCGAAGCTTGACATGACAGCATGAAACCGGAAAGAGCGCAAAGAAGATTTATGTGAATATATTGCCAGGACTCAAAGGCCTGAGTTATCAGGAGAGGATGGGCTGGCTAATTTTTTTATTCATTTGCACGTTAGAAACTGAGGGGTGACTTTATAGAGGTGTATAAATCATGAGGGGCATAGATAGGGTGAATACACACAGTCTTTTTTTCCCAGAGAAAGACAATCAAAAACTAAAGAGCATAGGTTTAAGGAGAGAGGGGAAATATTTAAAAGGGACCCAGAGGCAACTTTTTTCACCAGGAGGGTGGTGGATATTTGAGACTAGCCCGCAAAGGAAGTGGTTGGGGCATGCAAAATAACAACATTTTAAAGTTACATAGACAAGTACATTGATAGGAAAGGTTTAGAGCAACATGAACTCAACACAAGCAAATGCAATGTTGAGACTTTGTAAAGCACTGGTGAGCCTCACTTGTGAGCAGGTTTGTGCCCCTTAGGATGTGCTGAAACTGGAGAGGGTTCACGAAAATGTTTCCAGGATTAAACAGCTTGGCATGTGAAGTGTGTCTGATGGCTCTGGGCCTGTATCCACTGGAATTCGGAAGAATGAGGGGTGACCTCATTGAAAGCTATCGAATGGTGAAAGGCCTTGATAGAGTAGATGTGGAGAGGATGTTTCCAATGGTGGGAGAGTCTAAGACCAGAGGTTACAGCCTCAGAACAGAGGGGCGACCTTTTTGAACAGAGGTGAGGAGGAACTTCTTTAGCCAGAGAGTGGTGAATCTTTGAATTCTTTGTCACAGGCAGTTGTGGAGGCCGTCTTTATGTATATTTAAGGCAGAGGCTGGTAGATTCTGGTCAGGGGATAAAGGGATATGGGGAGAGAGTAGGAGACTGGGGCTGAGAGGAAAAATGGATCAGCCATAATGAAGTGGTGGAGCAGACTCACTGGGCCAGGTGGCCTAATTCAGCTTCTATGTCCGATAAATGAGAGTAGTTTTAATGGGCTAAATGATCAGTTTCTGTTCTATATATCTATGACAGTAAGCAAGCAAACCCATAGACAGGGTTAACATATAGAAGGATGTATAAAAGCATAAAATAAGGAACTCTGCATCTAAATGCGTGCCTAATCTGAAACTCAGTCAATGACTCACTGATCAATAGAGATAAATGGCTATATTTGGATAGCCACCTACAGAAACCTGGTTACAATGTGATCAAAGTGAGGATGTTAATCTTCAGGGATATTTAAATTTTAGTCCAGAAGGTAAAGGTGGTGGTGAAAGTCCGTAGGGAGGTGAAATAGGTACAAGTTACAAAAGGGGATTTCAGCTCAGAAGAAGAAGGGAAGCGAGAGGCTGCAGATGCTGGAATCTGGAGCAACAAACTATCTACTGGAGGAAGTGAACAGGTCACGCAGCATCAGTGGGGTGAATGTGAGGCAGGAAGTGTGACCACAACCATGCAGATTGAAATCTGGCACTCATTTGGGTGGAGGTATGAAGTAAACCAGAAAGTAGTTAAGTGATGACTTCAAACTACAACCACGCTTCTAGAAAAAAGTATAAATTTAAAAAAAATGGGGAGTTGTACAAAGATTGGCACCTTAATCATGAGTGAGTTTCATTTTCATGTAGACCGGAGTGGTAGCCAAGAGAACACATTCATAGCGTGCATTTGGGAGAGATTCCTAGAGCACTATGTTATGGAACCAACTTATGGACCAGGCAATTTGGGATCTAGTGATGTGTAACAAAGCAAATTTAATAAATGAACTCACAGTTAAGGGTCCCCTAGTAATAGGGATTATGACATGATAGATTTAGCATTTGATTTCACAATGAGAAATTTGGGTCTAAAATGTCTGTGTTAAACATAAGTAGGAAGAATGACAAAGGAATGGTGATGGAGCATGCTGAAATAGACAATGGGTAGTAGACAAGTAGAGATAGTTACAAAGATCGATGGAGGTAATTCATAATTCCCAATAAAACTCTGTCCCAATGAGATGGAAAGATTCTAAGAGGGATCGGGAAGGCTTCAATGTTACGGATGAAGAGGGAGTAAACCAACTGTGGTATTAAACCTGTAAGTTAGTGAAGAGCCCACAGATTGTGCTGGATTTGGAACCCAGCAAAGGAAGACTGAAAAAGTAGTCAAGAAGGTGAAAGTAAACTAAAAATATATATAAATTGATGATAAATTCTTTCTTTTCTGGTACATAGAGAGGAGACCACAGCGAACCTTTGGGAAATAGTTTTGAGGAAGAAGGAATGGTTGAGGGCATATATCTTGAATTAGTCCTTTACATTGATGATATTATGAACATCCCATTAATACTGAACTATTCCAGTTGGAAGTAAATGTCATTACCAACACTAGAGAACGAGTATTAGGCAGACCAGTGGAGTTAAAGGCTGATGAGTCTCCTGGACCTGATGGTTTACATCTTAGTGGCTGTAGAGTTGGTGGAGACAGTGGTTATAACCTTGCAAACATTTTCAAATAGTACATTATTGAAGAGGCCATTTGGCCCACAACATTATGCTGATTTTAATGCCACTTTATACCAGATGTCCTACTCCTGTATATCATTCATATCCTTGCATTCTCTTCATGTTCATCTTCTATCTAAAAGCCTCTCCAAATGCACCAAACTGCCTGCTTCCACTATTACTCCTGGTAACACATACCAGGCACCTATCGCTGTCTACCTTTTAAAAAAAACTTGTCCTTCAAATCACCTTTAAACTTCTCCCCTCTAACCTTGAAAGCATGTTACTGTTGTGTCTGAAGTATAAGACTTAAATGGACAACTTCTTATTTTTAAATAGTGACCCCCTAGTTCTAAAACAGAAAACGCTAAATTGTCAACCGGTCAAGCAGCATCTATGGATAGAGAAATGGTTAACATTTCAGATCCAGGACCCCATATCAGTTCTGATGTAGTGTCTCACAGAGGTAGCCTAACCTGCTGATTGTTTCCAGCATTATCATCTTTTATGTCTGATTTCTAGAATTCGTGTTTCTTTTTTATTTCGACTTGCTGATGGGATAGTGTAACACAGTGGTTGCCGACCAGTCAATCTTTGAGACTTTTCCAGAAGATCCCGGAAAAAAAAGAAAAATAAATACACAAATACTGTTGTAATGTGAGCATTGTAAAAATAAGTAATACTAATTAGGATAATGGTAATATAGCAATACTCCCGCTACAGAAAGCTGTTTGTAAAGAGAGATTGTTTCCGGGTTGCAGGGTTTTAGTTCCGTTCTTTCTGCCCAGTGTGCATGTGTGTATAGCCTCTCCACCATGCACCATGGTTTCAGCGTAGCTTGTGCTGCATCAAAGTGACTAATTGGGTTAGATAAGAGTACAGACTGTCGCAAACATCAATATGCGGCACTTGCTTGTGATATCCTGCAAGGTAGCTAGCTAGCATGGCGGAGGCTCCACGAAAGAAGTTGAAAACGTGCAAATTCCATCCAGAATGGGAAGAGGAAATTCTATTTACCTTGGTGAAAGACAAGTGTGTATGTATGCTGTGCCACCAAACACAAGCACTGACTAAAAGAGGGAATCTGGAGCGGCACCACAACACCCACCACCAGAAATTTAAAGACACCTGCCCCCCAAAGAGCGCAATCCGTGCCAGGAAAGTTGAGGAGCTGAAATTGGGGTTGAAGGCCCAGCAATTGTTTTTCACAAAACATGCTGCTCAAAATAAGGCTGCTATTGAAGCATCATTTCGTGTAAGTCACCTTTTGGTTAAACACAAAAAGCTTTTTACAGATGGCAATTTACTCAAGGAAGCAATGGCCATTACTGCAGACTGTTTTTAATGACTTTAAAAACAAAAAGGACATCACAACCGCAATACATAATATACCTCTTGGCCCTGCAACAGTGACAAGGAGGGTAGAGTTACTGTCAAAGGACGTGGATCGACAAGTGTTAAAGGACTTGTCACTCGGTGAATATTTTTCACTACAGTTCGATGAATCCCTGGATGTAATGCAAACAGCTCAGCTTGTTGTATTTGTCAGAATGGCTTTCCAGGATTTTACAACAAAGGAGGAATTCCTCACTATTGCACTTAAAGGAGAGAACAAGAGGTGAGGATATTTACAATGAATTTAAAAAATATGTCCGTGAACATGACATCCTCATTCATAAACTGGTGGCAATTACTACTGATGGGGCCCCAGCAATGCGCGGTGTGCGCGATGGTTTCATAGTACTGTGCCGTAGTGACCCTGATTTTCCCGACTTCCTGGATTATCACTGTGTGATTCATCAGCGGGCCTTGGCTGGGAAGGTTGTGGACTTTTTCTTATGTAATGACACTGGTGGTCAAACGGATAAACTTGATTCGAGCAAAGGCACTTCAGCGCCACTTATTCAAGGCGTTATTGGATGAGCTCGGTGCCACCTACGGAGACATAATTCTTCATGCTGATGTTTGGTGGTTGAGTGGTGGCAAAGTGCTGCAACGATTTGTTGACTTGCTGCCTGAGATAAAGACTCTTCTGTCACCAAGAAACGAGGAGCACGAGGAACTGTCAGATGATGCGTGGCTACTAGATTTAGGGTTTCTGATAGACCTAACAGCTAAATTAAACATACTTAGCAACGAGCTCATGGGAAAAGACCGACACTTGCCCCACATGATAAGCACAGTAAATGCGTTTAAGGCCAAGCTCGGTGTTCGGATTTCAAATTTAAAGAACGTGAAGCTGAAACACTTTCCCAACTTGGAAAAAATGTTACAGGCCATCAAGGAAAAAAATGCTTATCGCCCTGAGCAGTACTGTGCTTCCCTAGACAAACTGGTAATAGAGTTCGATCGGCGTTTTGGGGAGTTAAACGTCATGAAAGATATTGCTGCACTTATTTCAACCCCATTTCTGCCGATCGATATAGAACAGATAGCAGCCAAATTTCAGCAAGTATTTGGTGTGCCAAGTGATATAGATATGGAAATAATTGATTTGCAAAATGACGTCGAGCTTAAAGCAAGATCAAGGGATGGTGACTTTTGGGGGCTTGTCAGCAGGGAGAAGTTTCCTCATCTCAGCACATGTACAGTAAAAGTCAGTGCCTACTTTGGGTCAACTTATCTATGTGAAATTGCATTTTCACAGATGAAAATTATTAAATCTAAGTACAGGAGCTATCTTACTGACAGACACTTCACAGACTGTTTCAGACTGGCTGTCTGTAGTTATGAGCCAAATTTTAGGGAACTAGCAGAAAGTATTCAGCCCCAGTCATCAAACTTATGTGCAACAGTCAATTTTTAATCATTTATTTTTCGTATTGAAATAAAATTAAATAATGAAACTTGGAATTAAAGATATGAAGTATTGTAATATTCTTAAAGAAAGACAGCTATGGCCTTTTTGATATGCTGGTTACAGTGTTTTCTTGGTTGAATTAATTTGAAAGTTTGACTAAAGCATTTTATGTAATTCAAATAAATACATATGTACATACATACAATAGTACAGCACAGTACAGGACCTTTGGCCCACAGTGTTGTGCCGACCCTTAATCCCTGCCTCCCATATAACCCCCCACCTTAAATCCCTCCATATACCTGTCTAGTAGTCTCTTAAATTTCACTAGTGTATCTGCCTCCACCACTGACTCAGACGGTGCATTCCACACACCAACCACTCTCTGAGTAAAGAACTTTCCTCTAATATCCCCCTTGAACTTCCCACCCCTTACCTTAAAGCCATGTCCTCTTGTATTGAGCAGTGGTGCCCTGGGGAAGAGGCGCTGGCTGTCCACTCTATCTATTCCTCTTAATATCTTGTATACCTCTATCATGTCTCCTCTTATCCTCCTTCTCTCCAAAGAGTAAAGCCCTCCCTTCATCTCTGATCATAATGCGTACTCTCTAAACCAGGCAGCATCCTGGTAAATCTCCTCTGTACCCTTTCCAATGCTTCCACATCCTTCCTATAGTGAGGAACCAGAACTGGACACAGTACTCCAAGTGTGTGTGGCCTAACCAGGGTTTTATAGAGCTGCATCATTACCTCGTGACTCTTAAACCCTACCCCTCGACTTATGAAGGCTAACACCCCATAAGCTTTCTTAACTACCCTATCTACCTGTGAGACAACTTTCAGGGATCTGTGGACATGTACCCCGAGATCCCTCTGCTCCTCCACACTACCAAGTATCTTACCATTTACTCTACCGTGGAGTTTGTCCTTCCAAAGTGTACCACCTCACACTTCTCCGAGTTGAACTCCATCGGCCACTTCTCAGCCCACTTCTGCATCCTATCAATGTCTCTCTGCAATCTTCGACAATCCTCTACACTATCCACAGCACCACCAACCTTTATGTTGTCTGCAAACTTGCCAACCCACCCTTCTACCCCCACATCCAGGTTGTTAATAAAAATCACGAAAAGTAGAGGTCCCAGAACCGATCCTTGTGGGACACCACTAGTCACAACCCTCCAATCCGAATGTACTCCCTCCACCACGGCATTTTGCTTTCTGCAGTATAATTAGCCCAAATAAAAGGCCTCAAGTTGGAAGTACGATATGAACTGTTTTTTTGTCTAAACGATTTAGTAGGTAGATCTTGCCTTTCACTAGGGCTGAGTTAGGGGATCTTGGGCTTAAAAAGGTTGGTGACCACTAGTGTAACAGTTACTTGTGTAACCTTCAGAATGTTTTGAGATGAGTTAAACGTAGATTACTTGAGAAAAGAATGCCTCAGTTATTAACTCTAGTAGTCTAAGCTTGAACCTCTGATCTCCCAGTTCATGCAGTGTTAAACATTAAGCTATCTCAAGACAGGAAAGTTCTCATCCTTGCTGTACACTTAATGGATCTCTGTCCTAAAATCTGAAATGGACTTTACCCTTTAGTGACTCTTAATGGAGTTCTTCATTCTTTATAAACCAATAAATCTGTAACTACTTTGCATTTGTAAAGTACCTTATCATTGATTTACATATTGTAAATTATTTCACTTTGATGTTTGGTGTTGGGCAGTTATTTTAGATGGCATCTACTGTACAGCATAAGATTCTCCCCATTGAAGGGTCTCAGCCTGAAACTTTGACTCTTTATTCCTCTCCATAGATGCTGCCTGACTGGCTGAGTTCTTGCAGCATTTTGTGTCTGTTACATAGGATTTTCCCTGCTGTTTCTAAGGCATCGTCACCAAGAGGGGCTACCTAGTTATCCATCATATTGCTGATTGTGGGAACTACCCATACGCAAGTTCTCCTTTGTGTTTTCTACCAAAAAGTACTTTAAATGTCACATTGGTTGTGGAGCACTTTCAGATGATGTTGTGAAAATCTAAGCCTTTCATCCCTACTCTGTCTCCTTCTGAGGTGAAGATAAATAAGATATTAAACTAATGGCCAATCAGGTTATTCAAGTAAAGGCACCATTTAAAAAACAATGGAGATCTGTCCCAGGTGATCTCCGCCTAAATAATTAGAGAGTTTTGCCCTAATGTCCATTGACTTCAACTTTATTAGACTTCTTTTAGATTCTTTTTCATTTATTCAGATTAATTTATCAAAACATACAATGAATTGCATCGTTTGCATTACCAACCAGCATAACTTAAAGGATGTCCTGGAGGCAGCCCACAGGTGGCGCCACACATTCCGGCAGCATCATAACATGCGCATAATGTTCAGCAAGACAACAAGCAAAGAAAGCCCTTTCCCACCTCCATCCAGTCACACACACACAGCAGGCCACTTCTTGGCCTGGACTCACAGGCACTGGGCCTCCAACCTCCAGGTACCCTGACCCAGGCGCTTTGATGTTTGGACCTCGAGCTCCAGACTCGCTGACTTCGGCCTTCGACCTTTGGGCTTTAACCTCCACCTCCAGACTTCGCTGACCTCTGGATAATGACCCCAGGACTTGCTGATCATGGGGCTTTGAACTTTGAGGTCTGCCAGACTCTTCATCAAGTGCTGCCTTGGTATTGGGACACCCCCTCCCACCTCTCCTCCATGTTTGGACCAAAGTTGTGATGAGGTTGGAGTGAGTGGTGCCAGGAAATAGTCCTGTGATTAGCCTATTGTTAAATAGGTGGGATGCTGGGCGGTGGGGCTTGTTGGGCCCGAAGGGCTTGTTCTGTACTGTACATGCATACGAGAGTAAAACCCAAATTCTGCATCGATGAGCAGGTTATTGACAACAATTTTGATGACAACTGCTGATTGAGAGCAAACAGATGGGGCAGGAATTAGTCAGTTTGGCTCTGTCTTGCTTTTTATGAGCAGAACATTCCTGAGCGATTTTCCACCTTGTTGTGTACATGCCAGTCTTAGGACTGCACTATGACAGTTGACTAGAGGTCCCCAGCACTGTGGCTGGGACGTGTCTGGTCCCATGGCCTTTTCTGTACCCAGAACTCTCATGCAGACTGATTTCGATGCTGGTGAGATCTCAGGAGGAACCAACATTCTGGCACATCTTCTAGTCATGGCTGTGAGTACTTTGGCCTTGTCTGGAGCATGGACATGCTGGGCCATCATTGTTAGGGTGACACCCGTGTGCAGCAGATTGCCTCTGCCTCACAGTTCTCATGATTGGATTCAATCCTGCCTTCTAGGGTTCTCGTTGTGCAGTTCGCACATTCTACCTATGCCCTGGTGGGTTTTCCCCGGGTATTCCAGTTTCTTCCCACCATATGAGGAGGGAACAGAAGACGATGGACTTTTCTCTCTGAACTTTAGTGGAGAGAACACACTTGTTTGTATAAATAAACATCTGTGCTCAACCATATTAATGCTTACCTAATGGAAAGCCTCCCTCAAGCGGACCACAAACTTGTCATAGGGTTTGGAGGCTTGCATACCTCCATGACCTGGAGAGCTATGTTGGCTGGAGTCAGGGCCTTATGCTTTGGCTCTTGATAAGGTCACCCGTGCCAAACAGGTCAAAGGGTAGAGGCCAGACTAGGAGTGGTCCACCAGTCCCCCAGAGCTAACAACCCTGACTAATAAAATAAAATTGTTATGGAAACAACAGTGAAGAATCCTTCTATATCTGTGAGCAGTTATCTGTGTTTGGACAGAGATGGAGGTCATTTATTGCTGCCCTAAGCATTAGCGGCATAATGGGCAGTTAAAAAAAAAAGCAAAAGCCTACTTTTACTGTGGATACACTATCTCTTAGGAAAATGATTGTGTGTGTGCGGGCTCATGTGTGTGTGTGTGTTTGCATCATGTGTGCATGTGAGTATACGTAACATAATGGATACTTTTATTACTTTCATATTTAAATATCAATGCATGAAACAGACCAAGTGCTTGTAAGGAGGACTAGCGGTGGATGTGGTGAGCTGTCTGCTTCAGTGCTATATGAATCCTTGACTCTATCACCATCCTCTATTCTGGGTCAAGGACCCTTACTCTAAACCCTTACTTTAAACTTCCCTCTGGGTTCATCCAGGTAACCTTGTTCTCTGTTTAGTGTGCACACATTGCCCCGTGTCTGAGCTGATCTGGGTTGGTCTGGTCTTGGCAAAGGACATCCACCCAGGGAGGGGTTAATACCAGCTCGGAGAGAGCTGCTGTACTTCTGACATGAGCAGAGTTGATTCTGGAAAAACCCAGAAGTGACTATTCCGTTCAGTGGTGTAACTTGTCTGAGATCTGTCGGTGTGAGTTTAATCTGCCTGAAGGTCTGTCCTCAAAGCTTCAAGGCGAATGGGAAGGGAGAGCAGGAATGTGCTCTGGAGAAGTAGGATCAGCTGTGGTCAGACTGAATGGTACAGCAGCTACAAATGGCAGAGTGGTTTGCCCCAACTATATCTATAAACAGGAATGTTAAGCCCCTTTAGTCCAAACAACATGGGGACAATGGAAACATTGAGTTAAACTTTATCTGCCCCAGCTGTGCCTGGCTATCATTAACTGCACTTCAAGGAAATCCTGAAACACAGCAAAAATGTTGGCAGTAGTCACTTAGTGTGGGGAAGCGGTCTTCAGTCACCGCATTGAGCTAGCTCTAGGAAAAGCTTTTTGATTACTCTCAGAACTCACTGCTCTTTAACCAGAGTCCTGAAAATATATCCCTCAGCTCTTTTCCAATCTCCACGTGAAAGCTCCGGTTGAATCTGCCTTCCCCTCAAACCCACATCTCCCCTGTTTCTGTTGCCCAATTATTTGCCAATTAATCAGTGATCACTGCCACTAGGATCGGTTTCTTCTTAATTGCATTTATCATTTGGAGCATCCTGTAAATCCTGCCCCTACCTCTCTCCACATCAGGATATACTGGCCTACTCCTCCCAGTCTCTCCCTCACTCTGAAGCCTTCACAACTGGGACTGTCCACTCTCTTGCTTTGTGCTATCTCCACAAATGTAGAACATTAAACAGTGCAGCACAGGGACAGGCCCTTCAGCCCAACATATCTGTGCCAGCCACTGTGCCAATGTAAACTAATCTCGTTTGCCTGAAGTGCATGTCCCTGTCCAAATGCCACTTAAAGATGACTATTGTAATTGCTTCAAGCATGTTCCAGGCACTTAGTGTCTGTGTGTGGAAAAACTTGGTCCAATAATCTCCTTTAAACATTCCACCTTTCACCTTAAACCTCTCTCCTCTAGTGATTGTCATTTCCACCCTGGGATAAAGACTTCCTATCCATTCTAGGCAACGTGCTGCTGATCCTTTTCTGCAGCTTCTGACAAGCCTCTGCATGTGACGACTACAACTGCACACAATACTCTGACCAAAGTTTTATATGTGACTTCTCGACTTCACTATGACAAGAATGCAGCATGCCTTCTTTATCACCCTGTCTACTTGTGTCACCATACTCAGAGAGCTATGGACTTGCAACCCAATATCTCTCTGTACATCAATGCTCTTAAGGTTCTTCTCAATTTCAACATAGCCTATAGTATCAGCAATTGTCACCCTGATCTCACAATCATCCACATCCTTCTCCTTGCTGAATACAGATGCAAAGTACTCACTTAGTATCTCACCCACTTCTTCTGGCTCCAGGCATAAATTTCCTCCTTGGTACCTGAGTGATTCTGCCCTGTCCCTGGCTACCCACTTGTTGTTGATATATGATAAAATGCTTTGGGGTTCTCTTTATACTACTTGCCAAGGTCATTTAATGATCCCTTTGAGTCCTCCTGTTCAAGTATTTTTCTGCTTCCTTTATGGCCCTCAAAGGTTCTGTATGATTTTAGTTTCCTAAACCTTATATACACTCTGGCCAATTTATTAGGTGCACCTGCTCGTTAATGCAAATATCTAATCAATTCAATGCATAAAAGCATGCAGACATGGTCAAGAGATTCAGTTGTTTTTCAGACCAGACATCAGAATGGAGAAGAAATGTGATCTAAATGACTTTGACCATGGAATGATTGTTGGTGCCAGACGGTGTGGTTTGAGTATCTCAGAAACTGCTGATCTCCTGGGAGTTTTACGTGCAACAGTCTATCGAGAGTTTACAGAGAATGGTGCGAAAAACAAAAAAAAACCTTAGTGAGCGGCATTTCTGTGGGCAAAGACACCTTGATAATGAGAGAGGTCAGAGGAAAGTGTTCCGACTGGTTCAAACTGACAGAAAATAACCATGCATTACAACAGTGGTGTGCAGAAGAGCTTCTCTGAATGCATGACACAACAAACCCACATCATAAGACCACGAACATACAGGAGGTGCCTAATAAAATGGCCACTGACTATATGCTCCCTTTTAGTTTTGACTATATTTGCATCATCTCATATCATCCAGGATTCTCAGACCTTGGCATCCTTGACTTTCTTGCTCACAGTAAATTTGCTGATCCAGTTTCCTACATTATCATTCAAATCTTTATACCGAACAACAATAGGCCCGGTACTGATTCCTGGGGCACATCACAAGTCATAGTCAGAGAGGTAACCATTTACTACCACTCTCTTGCTTCTCCCGCAAAGCCGATGCCAATGTCAAATCAGGATGCTGCCTCATCCTGAATGCCATGGAACTGAGCCTTTCTGACCAACCAGGTGACCCTTAAACTTGTCACATGTGGACTGCCCAATAAGAGCTGTTCCCAGTGTATTCTCCCCAACTCCTGTTAATACTATTGCAATTAGCCTTTCCTTGCCCCCACAATCTACCTTGTTATGACCTACACCTTTTTGTCTGCCTACATTGCACTTCCTCTATAACTGTAACAATTTATTTTGCATTCTGTTATTGCTTCTGTTTGTACTACCTCAGTGCACTTTATAATGAAATGATCTGTATAAATGGCATGCAAAACAAAATTTTTCACTGTACCTCTGTACATGTGACAATAATAAATCAATTTACCAATTTACCTTTCCCCAATTTAATGCTTGCCCCAAGGTCCAATCTTACCTTTATCCATAACTATCTGAAAACTTGTTGAGTTTTCCCAGTTCAATGGTTTGTTTTGGTTTATTTTGCAGAATTATATATTATTTCAACTGAAGGCAACGTAACAGAAACATTACTCAGTGCCACTGGATCACAACATGGTTCAGAAGAACCTGCATTCTTGAATCTCACCGCATCTCCATCAGTAGCCACCTTAGAGCTCTTCACAAAAGGGATGAAAAGCATCTCAACATCCACGGCTGTCACTGTGAGCACCGAACCTAGCTCCTCTCTCTCAGAGTACTCTACAGATACTGTCGCCAACCCTTCTACTGGATCCTCAGCGGTCACAGGCAGCCCCTCAAAATCTACTCCACTCCTAACAAACACATCTGGTAGACAACCAACAGATGCTACAAGTACCTCCCAGGCATATTCCAGTTTAACAGAATTTTCAAGTGTCAGTACAGTAGGGTTGGATTCTAGATCCAGCAATGAACCAGCAACCACTGATAGAACATCAGTGACAGAAAATACTACTCCATCGCCAGTTGTCACTTCAGTCCAGTCAATAAAGTCAGATTCAAGAACTTCAGACTCAACTGGATCAACGGATACCAGTACATCAGAACCAAGGACAGATGTCACCAATGGATCGCAATCAACCAAAGGCAGTACAACAGCATTGCATTCAACCTCAACTAGTCATCCAACTCTACCATTCACCTCATCAGAGATAACCACTGTATCACAGTCAACTTCGGCTTCAACACAGTTAACCAGTGTCAGTATGCCACTAACCGTCATAACTACGGCCCAGTCAGCAAGCGCAAGTGTTGAACCGTCGCCCACTGCTAAGAAGCAGTCAACCAAAGCCACACAATCACCAAGTGCAACTTCCACAGTGGGCCAAACAGAACCCAGCGCAACTGCTTCAACACAAACCACGGCTGCCACTATTGGAAAGACAATAATAGCAACAACAGCTTCAGTTACGACATCTACGTCTTCTCCATCTACCACAGCATCACATCTTTCACACTGGCCCAGTTCAGTGATCCCAGACACAACACCAAAACCCAACACCCTCTCAACCCAGCAGACCCACAGGGAAATTCAGCAAAGAGCTGCAAGTCTAAGCACAGGTGAGTGAGTAGATAACATCCTTCCTTGTTTGCTCTTCTGTGAAACCCACTGTTCCTCCCTTCCACACAGAATGAAGTGGATTCCTGACAGGGGCTGTTCCAACTTCAACAGTTCTCACAATTATTTTGCATAAGTGACCATCTCCAGAGATTCATTCCCATCAAATGATCTCAGACCTGAGTTCACAAATGGAAATCGGCAGAATATTTAGAATTACCTCTCTTCCAGTGTTTTTGCCACATACTTTCACTCCTTTTCTTAGCACTTAGTCTTCACTGTGGCTTTGAAAACAGAAGTATTTGAAGCTAATGAATGATGGAGATGAACATGGAACGGGGCTGACTGGCCTGCTCTACAAGGAGCTAGCACAGGTCCTGATGGGCTGAACATCCACCTTCTTGCTGCATCTCCTCTCTCCCTCATCTGATTATTCAGCTGCACCTTAAACTAACCTCCACCCACACTCTCCTCACCTGGATGAAGGGATTATCCAGAATTCCTGACTGACTTGTCTTATAGACAGCTCATAAAATTGCACCAGGAAATGTAAACATTTACAATGTAGAACAGTACAGTACAGTAGCCCACAATGTTGTGCCAAACTAGTTAAACTAGTAATTAAATGCTTAACTAAACTGATCCCTTCTGTCTATAGAATATTCATATTCCATTCTCTGCATATTCCTGTGCCTCTAAGAACCACCTGATGTTTCTATCATAGTCGCCTCCATCAACCCCTGGCAGCGCATTGCAGGCATCCACCACTCTCTGTACAAAAAAACTTGCCATGCACATCTCCTTTGAACTTACCCCCCCCCACCCCACACTCATCTTCAATGCATGTCCTCTAGTGTTAGCCATTTCAACAATGGGAAGAAGATACCTGCTGCGTATCTATGCCTCTTGTAGTTGTATAAACTTTTGTCAGGTCATAGTCATAGTCATACTTTATTGATCCCAGGGGGAAATTGGTTTTCGTTACAGTTGCACCATAAATAATAAATAGTAATAGAACCATAAATAGTCAAATAGTAATATGTAAATTATGCCAGTAAATTATGAAATAAGTCCAGTACCAGCCTATTGGCTCAGGGTGTCTGACCCTCCAAGGGAGGAGTTGTAAAGTTTGATGGCCACAGGCAGGAATGACTTCCTATGACGCTCTGTGTTGCATCTCGGTGGAATGATTCTCTGGCTGAATGTACTCCTGTGCCCACCCAGTACATTATGTAGTGGATGGGAGACATTGACCAAGATGGCATGCAACTTAGACAGCATCCTCTTTTCAGACACTGCCGTGAGAGAGTCCAATTCCATCCCCACAACATCACTGGCCTTTCGAATAAGTTTGTTGATTCTGTTGGTGTCTGCCACCCTCAGCCTGCTGCCCCAGCACACAACAGCAAACATGATAGCACTGGCCACCACAGAGTCTAAGGGGTCTTCCCTTAGACTCCAGTGCTCTGGAGAAAACAACTCAAGATAGTCCAATCTCTTACTGTAACAGAAGCAACATCTTGCTAAATCTCTAACTGTCCTTTCAATCCCTTCTGGGTCCAAAAGCTCTCTCACAAGACCTGCATTCTGGTCAACATTATCGTAACAAATCTTCCCTTGCATCTGCTGCTGTGCCCCAGTTTCTCTTCCCAAAGTGGCTGCTAGAGGTATCATACTTACAACCTACTTATACACCGTAATATTGGCAATGAATGCCAGGGTTTTCTACTTTGAAGTTGTGTACTTCTGAACAATTGCAGTCTGTTACGGGCATCTTCTGGGGAGGCAGGCGTTAAACATTTTGACAGTTTTTCTCTTTTTGTTCTGCCTTGTGGTCTTCTGTCTCCAGGAAGCGTAGTGGCTATCTCAGTTGTGGTTATCATGGTGGTGTTGGTGCTGATCGGGGGAGTCATGTACCTTAAAGCAAGGTAAGAGCCACAACAATACTGTAAACCACCCTACAATTATAGAGGTATTAACAGTTAGTAATCTTTTTTTGCTAAAGTTCCCATCACATCACTTAGATCACAGTACACAGTAATTTCCTGGAGAGGCTGGAATTCAGATTGCATATGTCTTTAAATTGGGTGGCAGAATGGAGATAAGTCTCTAAAGAACTGTAGGGTGCTCCATCCCTCCACTAGCCTGTAGGTCACCCTTGGGCAAGGTGTAGCACCTGTTTAGCCCCCTGATCAGGGTCACGTGAAGCCATGGGAGTAGATGGTGGATGGTCATATGAGCAGCTGGTGCATATCACAAGTCCTGGTTATGTGGCCGCTGACACCTGGCAGACAATCTCTGGGGTACTGATAATGGCTTGGATAGCCTGTCTTGTAAAGACACTGCCCAGAAGAAGGCAATGGCAAACTACCTCTGTAGAAAACTTTGCCAAGAGTAATCATAGTCATGAAACCATGACTGCCTATGTCATACATTATGGTACATAATGGTGATGATGTTAATGTCTTTAAATTCATGGAAATTGAAAAATGTTTCCTATGGCATATGGGCTGGTAGTCTGACAATCTTGTCAATATTGATGTAAAAAGAAAAAAGAACCACTATGGTTTGTACAAAATTCATTATACTGAATCATGATTCTAAGACAGCGGTAAAATTCCTGATCTTCTGGCTCAACAACATCTTGTTCATTATTTGTAGGAATTCTTCGTATGGACGGTTGTTGGATGACCAGGAAAATGGCACCTGGGAGAATTACAATAACCCACTGTATGATGATTCTTAATAAATTGGGCATGAGACACAGACTGCTCAGTCAGAGGGAGAGGGCTTGTTCACCCTGCACTATCAGCTGAAGATGAATGAAATGTGATTTCATGGCCAAGTATCATCAGACTAATTTCAATTCTTTCCGTTTGGTCACTGGTTTCAATTTCCTTCCCTTCCCCATAACACTCGCCCATCCCAATACTCCCTCCCAACCCCTATCTTCATTCCCCACCAACCCAAACCTCACTCCTACTTTCCCCTTTCCAACCCTCACTTCTATCATCTTTCCACTTAGTTCAGCAGATGATTCCATCAGAACCCAGAATCTGTCTTGGAGATCAGCCAATGAATGGACAAACAGCTAGGTGTAGACTGAATATTCTGAGCTTGGGGCAAGGTTACTTCTATAGCAATTCAATTCTTCCAAATCTGTCTTAACTCCATTAAAATTGGCATATGTGTATGAGTGGCTTGCTAAAGCTGTTGTGGAGGATTTGGGAAGGCTGGTTGGGAAATAAGTCTGTGATTGATTGCACAGCTCAGATGACTTGTGCTTTGCTATGACGCTAATTTATGTAGTCAGCTGAGACATTACCTAGAAATTGTTATCAGTGGTCAAATACCAAGCAATTGAATCACAGAAGAAGAATGTATTTTACAGTAGATGAAACAAAGGTTGAAACGGCAGAGATAATGCTTCTGCATAAAACAATAAAATATACACCAGCTTTAGTGAAGTTACAATAGGAGAGTTGCATCAATGAAGATTACCCCCAAAGTTACCTGGCCCCAAACTCAGAATATCCTGTCAACACTTAGATGGCAGGAAAAACTGGTTAAATTATTTATATTTTACGGAGTTTTATATGAAACTGATGTTGTTCTAAACCATTGATCATATATTGGATTTCATGGGAAGAATTTTTGATTATTCAGTGATTAGGTCAGTTTTGAAAAAGGAGAAAATCAGTGGTACAGCACAGAAGGAGTCCCTTCAGCCCACCATGTCCCTGCTGACTATCAAGTCCCCATCTATACTAATCCTGATTACTACTACTTGGACCAAAGCTCTCCCTGCATTCGCTGACAAGCGCTCGTCCAGATGCTTCTTAAATGAGGGTAACTTCCAGCCAGGAGATTGAGGTAGGAAGGGTGGAAAGTTGAGAGAATGTGGATTTACTGCAGATGCTGGTATCTGGAGCAACAAACGAGATGTTGGAGGACCTCTGTGGGTCAGGTAGCATCTGTGGAGGAACAAGGACAGACGACGCTCTGAATTGAGATTCTTCAGGTGGACAGACTTATCTCAGAATGTGTGAATGCTCAAAATCATGCAAAATTTGGAACCAATGAGTGTGTGTAATTCGTGGAGTATTCTTTGCACTGGGTACAGATGTAAAGCCAATTTTTGTTGGATTCTATTTCGCTTGTAAACATCTGTCCCTTGAGGTGGCAACATAATGATAACTGTTTGAATGTAGCTTTCTCTCTTCTGAAAACAGTCCCGTAGCCCTTCTTAAGAGAGACAAGTCAGTGACGTCCGACAATAAACTATGTGTCATGAGTTGAAGTGAAGTCTATGGCTGATTTTAACATAGTTTATTACTTTATGACACATAATAAACAGAGTTAATTATTCTACATTCTTTGAGTCCATCATTGGGAAATTGCTCACTAAATTCAGAATTGTAAATTAACCATTTTTACTGAACCTGACCTAGACTTGGTTCCTTCAGACCGGTGGTGGTGCTGGTCTGAGTGTGCCAGGGTGGGAGGTAGTTTTTGTTCTGAGTGGGTACATCCTGTGAATTTGCAGTTAATGAGGTGATGCATTTAGAGACTGAAGACTGGAGGAGCAAAAGCTGCTGGAGGAACTCAGCAGGTCAAGCAACGTCAATGAAGGGGAATGGACAGCTGAAGTTTCTTTTCTTCTAGCTTTATTTCAAACCGGTAAGTAAGCTCAAATCTCAGCCTATGTGGGTCAAAGATGACCTGGGACTCAGGTTGGCTGGTGTTTACAGGGTTCCTTGTCAATGTGGTGCAGCGTGTATCAGCCAGGTAGGACACACAATGGAAACCAGCTTCAAGGAGCACAGGAGGTGTATCTGTTTAGCCTACCCAGAGAAATGGGCATTAGCAGAACATTGCAATCACAAAGACCATAGGATTCACCTTGACAGCACAAAACTACTATGCTGCACCAATGGTTTTTTGGACTGCCTGTTAGAAGAAGCCATTGAAATAAAACTAGAGGAAAAGAATTTTAATGAAGACGAAGGTCTCGCCCTTGGTAAGAACTGGAACTGGATTGTAAACAAGATGGGAGTGCGGAAACATGATTGGATGAGCACCAACCAATCAGGAGGGACAGACTACAAGGTTATAAATACAACTGGACCAGACCTGGCCAGGCATCATCCCTGATGGAGATGGCAGAGTCTGTCATCAAAACAGTCATAATCGATTCCTGTTCCCAGCTAGAAGCCCAACAAGAGTTTATTCATTATACTGTATATGCCATGAAAGCACCATATCCTTTTTGAGATCCGACATTCCCACTGGAAACAAGTGCCTAGTTAGCTCCTACTCGCGGTCAATGTACACCCACTGCCTGACCCACCGTGGGGTGGGACAGGACAGGTGCTGTGGAGAATTCAGAGGAGAGGGGGGGATCAGTCCTTACTGTCACTGAGCTCTGTACTCAAAGCTCAAAGATGTGCCCAAAATCCTGGTACAATAGTATGTATCATTTAAGAACGTACATGTGGGGGCAAGGGTGAACGCAAGAAATTAGGACTAGCTGGACTATCGCTATCAGCATAGACTTGTTGAGCTGTTTCTGTTTTGTATTGCTTTAATAAATCCCAGTTCAGACTGGGAGACTTTCCCATCTGGACCTGAGTGGCTATTGTTTAGTGGTTGTCATGGATGTGGCCTCTTCATGTGATCAATCATGTGATAGAACCTCTCCAAAATAAGTCCAGAATGAGCTACCCCCTTGACCCCTTGAGCCTCTCATACCATACAATCAGATTGCTTCATCTTAAGAGTCATACAGGCCCTTCAGCCCAATTCATCCATGCTGACCAAGGTGTTTACACGAGCTAGTACCATTTGCGCATGTTTGACCCATCTCCAAAACCTTTCCTATCCATGTATCTGTCCATTTTTTATTTTAAATGTTGTAGTTATAACTGCTTCAACCACTTCCTCAGACAGTTTGTTCCATTTACTGACCACCTTCTGTGTGAAAAATTTGCCCCTCAGGTCCCTTTTGAATCTTTCCCCTCTCACTTTAAAACTGTGCCCTTTAGTTTTGGACTCATCTACCCAGCTGAAAAGACTGTGACTTTTCATCTTATCTGTTCCCCTCATGATGTTATAAACCTCTATAAGGTCACTCCTCAACTCCTATCCTACCAAGAGAAAAAACCCCAGCTTATCCAACCTTTCCTTATAACTGAAGCCCTCCTGTCCAGGAACACCCTTGTGAATCTTCTTAAAATCCTTTCCAGTTTAATGACATCCTCCTTATGCTGGGTGACTAGAACTAAACACAATACTCCAAATGTGGTCTCATTCAGAACTTGTACCTTTGTAACGTGATCATAACAATTCCTCTACCATTAACCTGGTTACAGATGGGAAGCATTTCAAGTCCTTCTCCTCAAACACCTGGGAACAAAACCCCTGGGCTCCAGGCAGATTGTTGTAACCAATGGGCCATAATCAGGGTATCTTTGAAAAGCAGAGCACACACTCAGGCTGATTGTCTATTCATAATTCCCACACATGAGTAGGTGAGTACATTTCTATTTGGCTGCTCCATAACAGAAATATGTCATAGGTGTGGATTTGTCAACTCCACTGCTGCTCTCTGTCCTCGTTTGAGAACATGAGAGGCTGGGGTGGAAGGTCTGTGCCCTTTGAATCATTATACCAGCTTCACCAGCTTTCTCACCAATAATCCTTCCCTTGACCTTCCAGTGACTCCTTGTTCCCGCAAAGAGGAGGAGTTGACAAAGATTGGAAAGCCCTTGGATTCTTCTGGCATTACAGATTGTGCCGTAACTTGGGAAAATATCATAATGACATTTGGAGATCCTTGTGAAATGCTTCTTTGAACTTATTAAATATGGATTAGAAAAGACAAAAAGGAAGAGAGTTTTAAGGAGGGGGAGGGGAGCTCTCAGTTTAAGATAATGATTAAAGATCTGCTTTATTTGTGATGTACTGTACATAGAAACAGAGAAATGCATTGTTTGCATCAAATCAAAGCAGCGAGCATTGTGCTGGGCAGTTCGCAAGTGTCGCCATTCTTCTGGCACCAACATAGCAGGCCCACAACTCACTGACCCGAACTCTTATATTTCTGGAATGTGAAAGGAAACTAGAGGACCTGGAGGAAACCCACGCAATCACGGGAAGAACATACAAACTCCTTACAGATAACCGGTGGGGCTCAAACCCTGATCTTACAGCTGGTGCACTATAAAGCTGCCGAGCCACCCACCTATGAACACCCATAACACCGAGCTGAGCTTCAAGGGAAATCAAAACAGTTCGAGAAGGGAAAGTGTGGGACAGAAACCCTCCACAAATCAAGGTCTTGAGATCCTCTGAGCTTTGTTTCCAAAACAAGGGTTCCAACACAGTGGTGTTGTTATATCAGACATCATATTGTGGTCAACATATTTACAAAACTTTTGAGTAAAAGATCACTAAACTAAATGAGAGATAACTACTATCTTTACTGAAGCCATTCAACAGTGTGAGTGTAAAGTGGGTCAAAAGGTGAGGGGTGGGTTGGGTTTCAAATGGGGAGGATCTGCATTAATGCACCCATGTTAGTTGGTTATATTATTAACCTTGTCTTGGTAGATTAATTGGCCAGTGTAGGTTGTTCCTAGTGTATTCCAGTAAATTGGGAGTGAAGGGAGGTAGGGTGGAGATAAGTCTCTACCAAAGGAGATATAAGGTGCTCCTTCCTCCCACTAACCTGCAAGGTTCCTTCCTTCCTTGAGCAAAGTGGAGCACTCCTGATCTGAAGAGTATTAATAATGGCTGGGGTCACCCATATTGTAAAGACACTACCCAGAAGAAGGCAATGGTGAACCACTTCTGGAGGAAATTTGCCAAGAACAATCACAGTCACCACAGTCGCTCACATCATACGACATGGCACATAACAAATGAACAAACAAAGAGAGAATTAAAATGGGATGAATGTGGAATTGGTGTGAATGGGTTTTTGAGAATTGTTGGAGCAATTGGTTACTTACACTCCTGACGTGGGGTGTCAGGAGGTGAGTCACCCGCTGCAGGATTCCCAGCTCTTGTAGGGACACAGTTTTCACCAAGTTGTTGCAAGTGTAACTTAGTTCAACAGAGTTGAGCAGTGCACGGAGCCGCTGCCTGACAGCTGCAGTGACCCCAGTTCAGTCCTGACCTCCGGCACTCTCCGGGTGGAGTCTCTGCATTCTCTCCAGTTTCATCCCACGGCCCAGTGGTCGGCTGACTGCTATGAATTGCCAGTTGTATGTAGGGGAGCAGTAGAATCTGGGGGTGGTTGGTGAGAATGTGGGGGAGAGTTAGCTGGGATTAGTGCACGTGGTTGATGGTCAGCATGGATTCGACATCCTGAGGGTCCTGTTTCTTTTCTATATCTCTATGACCTCATGGTGGAGGCAATGGCTTTCCTAACCCAGAGCTGGCTGCAGCACCCCTTATCTCCTTAGAACACTCCACAGCTCTATGAGATGGTGCTTGCGATGTATGCAAAACTGGGTTGCGGAAATCTGGCAGCCAAGTTGGACATTGTGATGACAGTATGATAATAAATAGATGATGTGTGTCCTTGCTGATGCCCTCAGACGCTGGGAACATCTCCCCTTTCTGCATTTACGTGGTACAGGATATCTTCTTTCCCTCTATGTGAGGACAGACTGTGCCTTAGTTTAACATCTCATCCAAAACACAATGCACAGCAGTTACTTTAGTGCAGGTTAATGCTGTAAAAACAGTGATGTGTATCTGCTAGTGCTGATTTTTAAAAGTACCATAAACAGTGTGATCTTTAATTGCAAGGTTCACAGAGCAGCCTTGCTGTATGTGGCTGCAGTGAAGGCTATTACACAAGTTATCATAGCTTCTGGCACTTGGCCTAGCAGCTGCATTTTCAGCAGCCATCTCTTACAGGAGCACACCACTATACAAACAGCACTCCTCTTGCCACTGGGGAATGCTGTTACTTACTGAATGGATGCTGCACTGGTGGAAGAGTGTGGAGAAAGGATACAACAAATGGACTGGGACCTGGTGGAGAACAGTGTCCATACTTCAGGTTCATTCCACAGAGACCTGGCCCGCCAGTACTACAGAGTCACATTGGGAGGTTGGCAAGGAGTCTCTGTGGGGCTTGATAGTGATACAGCATATGGAGCCTCACAGTACCAGAGACCCAATTCGATCCTTCCTGCTGGAAATTGCGCGTCTTCTCTGGGACCTTGTGGGTTCCCACTTTCCTCCCACATCCCAAATACACCTACGCTGGTGGGTTAATTGGCTGCTGTACATTGCTGCTATTGTGTGGATGGAAGATAGCATCTGGGGGTATTTGACTGAGAAGGTGGTAAGGAGAATAAAATGGGATCAGTGTAGTATTGGTGTAGATGGGTGGTTGGTAGCATGGACTCAGTGGGCTGAGGGGCCTCTTTCCATGTTCTGTCTGTCTATGACCATGAGAAATGTTCTGAATGCTTACAGCTTGGGAGAGGAAGACTGCACTCTAGGAGAATTATGTGCCCAATTCTATGGCTGAAAGTTAAAAGTAGATTCTGTGTGGAGATTCTGTTACCTCCTTATTGCAGTCAAGAGCTGCCAACTAGGAGATAGGCAGAGACTGACAACAGTATCTGGGAATGGTCCTGAGGTTAGTACAGTGAGGAGCTCTAGGTGAGGTTACAAGGGGTCCAGGTTAGAAGTGAAGACAAAGAACGAATTGTGACCAAATGGGGGTTACAAATCCCACTTCTTCTGGTAGAAAATAGGAGCCATTGTCTTTCAGAACAAGAAGGTTGAAAATCTCACTGAAGATGAATTTTGGATTTGCATTCTAGTTGACATCATTTAGGGAGTTTTATGCCGGCAACACAAAATAAACTATCTTTGAAATGTCAAGGGCTAAATGCACCAACATATACAAAGACATTGAGAACTGGGAGCAAAATTTCCCTCTCCTGACTCAGGCCAACCTTCAAATCACCTTCAACCTTCAACCCCTGTTTCAGGGGTCAGCAAAGAAATTCCTGAGCCCGGATGTTTATCTGAGCTGGTCTCGCTTCTGCCTTTTCCTGTCCAACAAATTTCCAAAAGCAAGTTTTCCTTTCCTGACCAATCTGAGGAAGCATTCCCATCCATTGTAATGAGATTTATTGGAGAAAACTTGAAACATTTCTATTTTGCATTTAATGAACTGATCCTTTTGGTTAAATAAACTTCTGTAGATGCATTTGACAGACAAGGTCAAACCTTTGAGTTGAACAGCTCAACAGTTGGCACGCTTCACATTGCTTTATAAAGAGGACCCTGTTCTCACTAGCAGAGACAGCACTGCTGTATGACGTATGGACAACTGGTACTTCGGTTACAGCCAGTCACACTCTCAGCTACATCACTGATCCTTTTCTGGAGCTGTCAATGGCAACATGATAAATAGAAACAGAATGAGATACAGCGATCTTCCCCCAGCCTCTGTCAGCTCCTGCGACATAGAACTATAGCAGGAGGGGTCTATTCAGCCCATCATGATGACCAACCAAATTCATTCTCTTCCCATAATCTTTGATCCTAGTCCTAAGCATATCTAGCAACACACATCAAAGTTGCTGGTGAACGCAGCAGGCCAGGCAGCATCTCTAGGAAGAGGTGCAGTCGACCTTTCAGGCCGAGACCCTTCGTCAGGACTAACTGAAGGAAGAGTGAGTAAGGGATTTGAAAGTTGGAGGGGGAGGGGGAGATCCAAAATGATAGGAGAAGACAGGAGGGGGAGGGATGGAGCCAAGAGCTGGACAGGTGATTGGCAAAAGGGGATACGAGAGGATCATGGGACAGGAGGTCCGGGAAGAAAGACAAGGTGGGGGGGGGGACCCAGAGGATGGGCAAGAGGTATATTCAGAGGGACAGAGGGAGAAAAAGGAGAGTGAGAGAAAGAATGTGTGCATAAAAATAAGTAACAGATGGGGTACGAGGGGGAGGTGGGGCCTAGCGGAAGTTAGAGAAGTCGATGTTCATGCCATCAGGTTGGAGGCTACCCAGAAGGAATATAAGGTGTTGTTCCTCCAACCTGAGTGTGGCTTCATCTTTACAGTAGAGGAGGCCGTGGATAGACATGTCAGAATGGGAATGGGATGTGGAATTAAAATGTGTGGCCACTGGGAGATCCTGCTTTCTCTGCATCTACGCTCTGTCCACTCTCCCCATCCCTCCCCACTGATCTCCCTCCTGGCACTTATCCGTGTAAGCGGAACAAGTGCTACACATACCCTTACACTTCCTCCCTTACCACCATTCAGGGCCCCAAACAGTCCTTCCAGGTGAGGCATCACTTCACCTGTGAGTCGACTGGGGTGATATACTGCGTCCGGTGCTCCCGATGTGGCCTTTTATATATTGGCGAGACCCGACGCAGACTGGGAGACCGCTTTGCTGAACATCTACGCTCTGTCCACCAGAGAAAGCAGGATCTCCCAGTGGCCACACATTTTAATTCCACATCCCATTCCCATTCTGACATGTCTATCCACGGCCTCCTCTACTGTAAAGATGAAGCCACACTCAGGTTGGAGGAACAACACCTTATATTCCGTCTGGGTAGCCTCCAACCTGATGGCATGAACATCGACTTCTCTAACTTCCGCTAGGCCCCACCTCCCCCTCGTACCCCATCTGTTACTTATTTTTATGCACACATTCTTTCTCTCACTCTCCTTTTTCTCCCTCTGTCCCTCTGAATATACCTCTTGCCCATCCTCTGGGTCCCCCCCCCCACCTTGTCTTTCTTCCCGGACCTCCTGTCCCATGATTCTCTCGTATCCCCTTTTGCCAATCACCTGTCCAGCTCTTGGCTCTATCCCTCCCCCTTCTGTCTTCTCCTATCATTTTGGATCTCCCCCTCCAACTTTCAAATCCCTTACTCACTCTTCCTTCAGTTAGTCCTGACGAAGGGTCTCGGCCTGAAAGGTCGACTGAACCTCTTCCTAGAGATGCTGCCTGGCCTGCTGCGTTCACCAGCAACTTTGATGTGTGTTACTTGAATTTCCAGCATCTGCAGAATTCCTGTTGTCTAAGCATATCTACCTCTTTCTTGAATATACACTCAATGGTCAATTTATTAGGTACCTCCTGTATCCAATGAAGTGGCCACTGAGTGAATGTTCATGGTTATCTGCTGCTGTAGCCCATCCACTTCAAGGTTTGATGTGTTGTGCATTTGGAGATGCTTTTCTGTGCACCACAGTTGAAATGCGTGGTTATCCTGGTTAACACATGTGCTAATCCTATTTTCCTGCACCTGAACTATCCCATCCATGTACCATTCTAAATGATTTTTAAATATTGTACTGTATCCACCTCCACTACTTCCTCTGGCAGCTCGTTCCATATACCCACCACCCTCTGTGTGAAAGCGTTGCCTCTCCTGTCTCCATTAACCCTTTCCTCTTTTAACCTAAACCTATGCTCTCTAGATTTAGACTTCCCTATCCTGGAAAAGGAAATTGTGGTGATTTACCCCATCTATGCCCCTCATCCTTTTATACAGGGGTCCCCAACCTTTTTTGCACCATGGACCAGTTTAATATTGACAATATTCTTGCGGACCGGCCGACCAGTTGGGAGGGGTGGGTGTTAATCACAACTGGAATATAGGTGATAAGTCAACTAAGTCACTTATAAGTGGCTAATACACTCAATTTCATTTCTAAAAGGGTTTACCTAACGAATTTAATATTAAACACACAGCGCATATTTTCCCCGTATGAACATATAAAATCATTGCAACACACCAATATCACTGAATCAGTGGGACCCCTGGGCTTGTTTCCCTGCAACAACAGGGTCCCACCGAGGGGTGATGGGAGACAGCAATACTCGAAGGGGGTTCATTATGTCCAGTCTATTCCACAATTTAGTTTTCATTGCATTCATTGCAGAAAATCCCGCTTTGCAGAGATATGATGTTGGAAATGGAAGCAATGTTTTCAGTGCTTTCATGGCCATCTCAGGATATTCAGCCTTGACTTTGATCCAGAATGCTGGCAGAGATGTTATGTCAAACATACTTTTCAGCTCACCGTCATTTGCAAGCTCGAGGAGTTGATCTTCTTCCCGCGCTGACATGGATGACACGTGGGTAATAACCTCATGTGCGTTCAAGTTCCAACAGTGGGTGTGACAGGGAATGAGGAATGGTGCAGCTGATTCATATCGTTTCATATCGCCAAATCATATCGTTTCCTCGCAGCCCAGTAGCATGTGCTTTGAGGCCTGGTACCAGTCCGCGGCCCGGTGGTTGGGGACCACTGCTTTTATAAACCTCTATAAGGTCACTCGACAACCTCTGCCCCAATGGAAAACAACTCCAGCCCACACACTCTCTCCTTATAACTCAAGTCCGTAGTCCCAACAATACCTCTGTGAATCTCTTCTGAACCCTCTCTTGCCCTATAGGGCAGTGACCAGAACTGTGCACAGTACTCCAAGGACAGCCTAACCAAGGATTTGTACCACCCCAGTTCCTAAACTCAAATGCCATAGCTGACGAAGGCCAGCACATTGTACACTCAGTACCTAAAAAGTGCCCACAGAATATATTTCTGAATGTCCGTGGTCTTCTGCTGCTGTAGCCCATCCATGTCAAGGTTCTATGTGTTGTGCATTCAGAAATGCCCTTCTGCACACCACTGTTGTAACGCGTGCTTGTTTGGGTTACTGTTGTCTTTTTGTCAGCTCGAACCCATCTGACCTCTCTCATTAACAAGGCATCTTTGCCCACAGAACTGCCGCTCACTGGATGTTTTTATTTGTTTTTTGTACATTCTGTGCAACCTCTAGGGATGTTGCGTGTGAAATGCCAGGAGAACAGCAGTTTCTGAAATACTCAAACCTCGCCATCTGTCACCAACAATCAAAATTGAGCAAAGTCACTTAGATCACAGTTCTTCCCCATTCTAATGTTTGGTCTGAACAACAACTAAACCCCTTGACCATGTATGCATGTTTATGCACTGAGTTGCTGCAGCATAATTGGCTGATTAAATATTTGCATTAGTGAGCAGGTGTACAGCTGTACCTAATAAACTGGGCACTGAGTGTACAGTTTGTGAGAAGGTGCAGACAGACGTTGGTCTAATTCTCAGCAAGCTCCGAAGTACGTTACCCGCTAACTGCATTATTTTATACCACAGACCACAGTTTAAACAGACAGAAACAGGTGAATTGATTATGGGGAGCAAGGACATGGCAGACCAATTGAATAATTCCTTTGGTTCTGTCTTCACTAAGGAGGACATAAATAATCTTCCAGAAATAGTAAGGGACAGAGGGTCCAGTGAGATGGAGGAACTGAGCGAAATACATGTTAGTAGGGAAGTGATGTTAGGTAAATTGAAGGGATTGAAGGCAGATAAATCCCCAGGGCCAGATGGTCTGCATCCTAGAGTGCTTAAAGAAGTAGCCCAAGAAATAGTGGATGCATTAGTGATAATTTTTCAAAACTTGTTAGATTCTGGACTAGTTCCTGAGGATTGGAGGGTGGCTAATGTAACCCCACTTTTTAAAAAAGGAGGGAGAGAGAAACCGGGGAATTATAGACCGGTTAGCCTAACGTCGGTGGTGGGGAAACTGCTGGAGTCAGTTATCAAGGATGTGATAACAGCACATTTGGAAAGTGGTGAAATGATCGGACAAAGTCAGCATGGATTTGTGAAAGGAAAATCATGTCTGACGAATCTCATAGAATTTTTTGAGGATGTAACTAGTAGAGTGGATAGGGGAGAACCAGTGGATGTGGTATATTTGGATTTTCAAAAGGCTTTTGACAAGGTCCCACACAGGAGATTAGTGTGCAAACTTAAAGCACACGGTATTGGGGGTAAGGTATTGGTGTGGGTGGAGAATTGGTTAGCAGACAGGAAGCAAAGAGTGGGAATAAACGGGACCTTTTCAGAATGGCAGGCGGTGACTAGTGGGGTACCACAAGGCTCAGTGCTGGGACCCCAGTTGTTTACAATATATATTAATGACTTGGATGAGGGAATTAAATGCAGCATCTCCAAGTTTGTGGATGACACGAAGCTGGGTGGCAGTGTTAGCAGTGAGGAGGATGCTAAGAGGATGCAGGGTGACTTGGATAGGTTGGGTGAGTGGGCAAATTCATGGCAGATGCAATTTAATGTGGATAAATGTGAAGTTATCCACTTTGGTGGCAAAAATAGGAAAACAGATTATTATCTGAATGGTGGCCGATTAGGAAAAGGGGAGGTGCAACGAGACCTGGGTGTCATTATACACCAGTCATTGAAAGTGGGCATGCAGGTACAGCAGGCGGTGAAAAAGGCGAATGGTATGCTGGCATTTATAGCGAGAGGATTCGAGTACAGGAGCAGGGAGGTACTACTGCAGTTGTACAAGGCTTTGGTGAGACCACACCTGGAGTATTGTGTGCAGTTTTGGTCCCCTAATCTGAGGAAAGACATCTTTGTCATAGAGGGAGTACAAAGAAGGTTCACCAGATTGATTTCTGGGATGGCAGGACTTTCATATGAAGAAAGACTTGATGAATTGGGCTTGTACTCGTTGGAATTTAGAAGATTGAGGGGGGATCTGATTGAAACGTATAAGATCCTAAAGGGATTGGACAGGCTAGATGCAGGAAGATTGTTCCCGATGTTGGGGAAGTCCAGAACGAGGGGTCACAGTTTGAGGATAGAGGGGAAGCCTTTTAGGACCGAGATTAGGAAAAACTTCTTCACACAGAGAGTGGTGAATCTGTGGAATTCTCTGCCACAGCAAACTGTTGAGGCCAGTTCATTGGCTATATTTAAGAGGGAGTTAGATATGGCTCTTGTGGCTACGGGGGTCAGGGGGTATGGAGGAAAGGCTGGGGCGGGGTTCTGAGTTGGATGATCAGCCATGATCATAATAAATGGCAGTGCAGGCTCGAAGGGCCGAATGGCCTACTCCTGCACCTATTTTCTATGTTTCTATGTTTCTATGTTTAGAGACTTAAAGCTCATGTAATTATAATCATTTGTTCAGTTTGCATAATTTATTCCTCAGCTGGAGACTGCCCCACTTACTCCCAGTTTCTTTGCTCAAGGGTCCAAAGAATTTTATTTAGCTGCTGTGACATTCATTTACATTTCTAACCTTCTGATTCATATTGAACAGATAATACAGTAGATTCACATAGTACAAAGGAATCCCATTAGTCCATAGAGACTGTATGACTCTTTGACAGATTCTCCAATCAGCCCTACTCATTCCGCTCTCCCCACAGCCCTGCACATTTCCTCTCTGTTAAATCTCATTCTGAATCTCCTCCATCTGTTCTCTTGGGCAATGAGTTCCAGGATTGTCCCAAGATGTCAGCATAAACTCCATGGTTCCAAGAGCCAGAAATCCCCTATTTTCTCCTCCAGGAAAAGCTGTTAGGATCAGGAAGTTAACTGGAAATGATAAAGCTGAGACTGATAGGTTTTTCCATCTCCCTCATCCCACCATCTGCCCACCATCCTCTCCCCATCTGGTTCCACCTACCCTCTGCCTGGCTCTCACCCACCTCTGTACGTACCCCTATATAATGGCAATCTTTCCTCCTCCCTCTCAGACCTGGTGCAGGGTCTCAACTTGCACTTTCGGCCTGCACAGATGCTGATTGAACCAGTGAATTCCTCCAGTGTTCTGTTCCATATTCCAGCCTCTGCGGTCTCATGTGCCTTCACTGATATATAGTGTTGGAATCAGATCATTTGGGACTGTGCAATGTCATAATGGCTGATAAGAAGTGGAGTGCACTACGGTGTGCAGTTTTGGTCATCACACTACAAGGAGAATGTGGTTGAGCTGGAGAGAGTGCAGAGGAAATTCACCAAGATACAAGAGATTCTGCAGATGCTGGAAATCCAGAGCAATGCACAAAAAGTGCTGGGGAAACTCAGCAGGTCAGGTAGCATCTTTGGAGGGAAATAAACAGTCAATGTTTTGGACCAAACCCCTTCATCAGGACTGGAAATGAAGGCAGAAGGCACAATAAGGGCAGGGGGAAATGTACAAGCTGGCAGGAGATAGGTAAGGCCCTGTGAGGGTGAGGGCAAGGGAGGGGGTTTCATAACGGTCCACAGGTTGGAGGAGCGACACCACATATTTTGTTTGGGTAGCCTCCAACCCGATGGCCTGAGCATCAATTTCTCTAACCTCCAGTAATAACTTACCTCTGTTTCCTCTCCCACTCCCCATCCACTCTCGTTTTCCATTCCCCATTCTGGTTACCCCCTCATTCCTTCTCTTCCCCTCCACCATTGTCATTACCTGCCCATCACCCACCTCTTTCCATCTACTCCATGGTCCACTGTCCTTTCCAATTACTTTCCTTCTCTTTTGGCCTTTTTCACCTGTCTCCTCCAAGCTCCTTACTTAATCCCCCATTCCCACTCATTCACCTTCCCCCAGATCTGGCCTCACCTATCAGCAGCCAGCTTATACTGCTTCTACCCTCATGCTCTTATTCTGCCCTCTTCCTTTCCAGTCTTCATAAAGGGTCTCAGAAATGTTGACTCTTCATTTTCCTCCATAGCTGCTGCCTGACCTGCTGAGTTTCTCCAGTTTTTCTCACTGGGACGTTGCCTGGATTAGAGGACTTTAGTTTTGGGGTGAGATTGGATAGCTGGACATGTTTTCCCTGGAGGAACAGAAGCTGAGAAGTGATCTGATAGAGATATGTAAGATTATGAAAGGCACACAAGGTTCAATAGCCAGAATGTTTTTCCCATGGTATGGGGTATCAAAAGCAAGAGAGGGATATTTGAAGTGGGTGTGATCTATGGAAATGTTTTTCATACAGAGGTTAGTTGATATCTGGAAATGACTGCCAGAGGATGTGGTCAAAGTCAAAGTCTATTGTCATATGCACAAGTGCGTATATGTGAACATGGGTGCAATGAAAAACAGACTTGCAACAGCATCACAAACATGTATCATCAGGGAAGCGCCATTCACAAGAAAATAATGAATTAAGCATAAATTATACACACTTTACAGAAAAAAAACACAATCAGACCAAAAAAAAATTCCATTTGAGTGCAAAGTGGTCATAGTGCTGCTATACTGAGGTAGTGATTAGTTGGTCAAATGATTGAAAGAGCGTAGCTGTTCTTAAACCTGGTGGTCTGAGACTTCTGGTTTCTCTATCTCCTGTCCCGATGGTAGCTGTATTAAGATGGCATGGCCTGGATGATGGACATTCCCTTTGATGACGGATGCTACCTTCTCAGAATCAGAATCAGGTTCATTATCACCGGCATCTGTCGTGAAATCTGTTAACTTAGCAGCAGCAGTTCAATGCAATACAAAATACAGAAGAAAAATAAATAAATAAAGTAATTACAGTGTATGTATATTGAATAGATTAAAAATCGTGCAAAAACAGAAATATTATGTATTTTAAGAGTGAGGTGGTGTTCATGGGTTCAATGTCCATTCAGGAATCGGATGGCAGAGGGGAAGAAGCTGTTCCTGAATCACTGAGTGTGTGCCTTCAGGCTTCTGTACCTGCTACCTGATGGTAACAGTGAGAAAAGGGCATGTCCTGGGTGGTGGACGTCCTTAGTAATGGACGCTGCCTTTCTGAGACACCGCTCCTTGAAGATGTCCTGGGTACTTTGAAGGCAAGTATCCAAGATGGAGCTGACTAAATTTATGACCCTCTGCCTCTTATTTTGGTCTTGTGCAGTAGCCCCCACCACCCCCACACAATAACAGACAGTGATGCAGCCTGTCAGAATGCTCTCCATGGTACATCTATAGAAGTTTTAGAGTGGTTTTGTTCACATACCAAATCTCTTTGAACTCCTAATGAAGTATAGACGCTGTCTTAGCTGCATGGATTCCTGAGGCATGGCTATGGCTCCTGTAGATGCCACTAATTGTGGGGAGAAATGTGCCTGTGATGTAACAGGCCAAGTTCACTACTCTCTGCAGCAGATTCAGTCACTGTGTTTAAGAGGTATAGAAGCAGATTCTTAACAGGCAAGGCTGAACCTAATGCAGACAACTGAGCTCAGTATAGAAGGGCATAAAGGTTGATATTGTAAAAGTGGTGGCCCTGTTCCCCTGCTCTATGTCTATTAAGTGGGGCTCAATTTGAAGTTTGGCAACTCTACATTGATAGTTTTCTGTCGGAGATATGGCGGGTGCTAAAGGATCAAAGTTCAAAAAGTTCAAATTAAATTTATTATCAAAGTACATCTATGCCATCATGTACAACTCTGAGATTCATTTCCTTGTGGGTATTCACAGTAGATATAAAACACCACAGAATTAATGGAAAACTACATGACCAAGCTGGGTGGATGGGGAAGATAACATCATGATCAGCTGGGATGCTTGAACAGGTACTGGGGAGTGAATAGCCTCTGCAATATCATCATGACCTGATAATTTGTGCTGCAGTTGTTGGCTGGGGGATCAAAGCTGCTCTGAACACTGCAACGAAACAGTACCATGGGGCAGCTAGCATCTCCCAAGAAAGCTTCTGGCCCTGGTTTCAAAGTCTCAGTTTGGAGGCAAGTTCAGTGCCCGCCAAGGATGAACGTAATGTGATCTTCTCCCCAACACCCCGTCCTGCAGTAAAGTTCTCAGACGGACTGTCCCAGCTTCCTTCCAATCCCAGTGTGAGACGCACTCATACCTGCAGCGGACATGAACCCACAATCTTATTTTTAAAGAGTGCTGCCCACAGATGCACAGCCCTGTGCAGGCAGAACAGAAAGTGCTCTCGTGGAGACACTTTCCAGACACACTCGGAGTCCTTAGCAGTCTGAGCTATGTGACTGGCATCAGTGGGCTATTGTCAGAGAGAGCCTGAATCTCGTGGCTCTTTCAGTGGGACAGCGTTGTGTCAGTGGAATGAAAGAACTTCATTCAGACTCACTGATTTTTTACCAAGATTGCTTATACGATTAATTGGACTGTGCACCAGCAACAACCAACTGCATTTATATAGCACCTCTGAAGTACTAAAATCGGTGAAGGAGATTGCCAGAAAGAGCGCAAACAAAATTTTAGACACATTATTGAAAATTGGGTCAATTGACTAAACCAATGAGAACAAGCAAAGAGGTTCAGAGAGGGGATTCCAGAGCCTGAAGCCCAAGGAGAGGGTGGTTCAACCCTTGTAACAGAGTGGTGAGCATTAGGAATCTACGAGACTAAATCTTGGTCGTCTGTTGCAGCACCTGAACAGGGCTTGACGTGATATTTTATTTCAAGAATGCTCATGTGAAGAGTAGTTTCTACATTAAAGGTGTGACATGTACAGGTCAGTGATATCTAGTAAAGAAACCCGTGATCTTATGGTTACAGGAGGCAAGAATAGTAAGAGAGACTCAGTCCGGGAACTCTAACCAAATGCACAAGCTATTTACCAAAAGATTAGTTTCCAGGTCGTAAGACATAGGGGCAGAATTGGGCCATCTGGCCCATCGAGTCTGCTCTGTCTGTTGGGCGTGGCTGATTTATTCTTCCTCTCAATCCCATTCTCAGGCCTTCTCCCTGTAACCTTTGACACCCTTACTAATTAAGAATCTTATCAACCATATCTTTAAATATACCCAATTACTTGGCCTCCACAGCCAACTGGGGCAATTACACAGATTCACTTGCTAAAGTCTGACCTCTGGGTAAAGAAGTCCCACCTCATCTCTGTTCTAAAGGAATATTCGTGTATTCTGAGGCTGTGCCCTCTAGTCCTATACTCCCCCACTACAGGAAATATCCTCTCCACATCCACTCTGTCTAGGAATTTCAATATTCAATTGCTTTCAATGAGATCCCCCCTCAATCTTCTAAATCCAATGAGATCATAAACTCCTTAAATATTAACCCTTTCATTCTCGTAAACCTGCTCTGGACCCTCTCCAACGCCAGCACATTCCTTCTTAGATAAGCGGTCCAAAACTGCTCACAGTTCTCCGAGTGTGGTCTGACCTTGGCCTTATAAAGCTTCAGCATTCTGATTCATTACATCGTTGCTTTTATATTCTAATCCTCTTGAAATGGATGCTAACATTGCATTTGCCTTTCTTACCACCAATTCAGCCTGCACAACGACTCCCAAGCCCAGTTGCACCTCTGATTTCTGAATTTGTTCTTCGTTTAGAAAATAGTTTAGACCTTTATTCCCCCTACTAAAGCGCATGACCATACATTTCCTTAACTGCATTCAATCTGTCACTTCTTTGCCCATTCTCCTAATCTGTATAAGTCCTTCTGCAAATTCCCTGCTTCCTCAGCATTACCTATCTGCTCCACCACCTATCTTTGTATCGTCCGCAAACTTGACCGATAAAGCTATTGATTCTACCATCCAAATCATTGACATATAATGTGAAAAGAATCGGTCCAGACACTGACACCAGTGGAGCATCAATAGACACCAGCAGCCAATGAGAAAAGGCCCCTTTATTTCCATTCCTTGCCTCTTGGCAGTCAGCTAATTTTCTATCCGTGCTAGTATCATTCCTGTAATACCAGGGTCTTATCTTGTTTAGCAGCCTCATGTGTGACATCTTGTCAAAGGCTTTTGAAAATCCCTATAACAAGGTCAAAGATTTTCCAATAAACAATCTGCTGGAGGAACTCAGTGGGTTGAACAGTATCTGGGGGGGAGGGGTGAAATTGGATTTTGGACCAAAACCCTGCATCAGGATGCAGGGTGTTTCTCCAAAGATGTTCCATATTGGTTGGTTATTTCCTCTGAGTGGCACTTCCAGAACTTGGAATGTTGGCTTTTGCTGTAAAAGGTTTTGAGGACAGGGATTGGGATAGCTTGCTGCAGTTGTCTAGTGACTTATACACCCGGAGACTGTGTGTACAGCATGGATCTCTTTATCTTGGGGGCGGGGAGGGGGATGTTCTTGCCTTGCATGGAGTGCAGCAGAGGTACCCCAGGATGGTAGTACTAGTGTTTGAGGAGAGATTGGATCAGATGGGCATATTCACTGAAGAATAAGAGCCTATAAAACTCTAATATGAAATGCAGGGAGGATACTCCGGGAACTGGAGAGTCCAGAACTGGGGTCACTAATTTAGAACCAAGATGAGGTGAAGTCTCTTCACCTAGTGTGTGGTGAACATATGGAAGTCTCTATCACAGAGGGCAGTGGATGCCAGGTCATTAAATATATCCAAGAAGAAATGAGATATATTTCAAGAAGGCAGCATCAATCATCAATGATCCCCACTATTTGGGTCTGACCAATCTAATTGAATTGTATAAAGTGGTAACCAAATGTACTGATCAGGACAGAATAATAGATGCAAACATGAGGAAATCTGCAGATGCTGGAATTTCAAGCAACACACATAAAAGTTGCTGGTGAACACAGCAGGCCAGGCAGCATCTATTGGAAGAGGTGCAGTCGACGTTTCGGGCCGAGATCGTTCGTCAGGACTAACTGAAAGAAGAGCTAGTGAGAGATTTGAAAGTGAGAGGGGGAGGGGGAGATCCAAAATGATAGGAGAAGACAGGAGGGGGAGGGATGGAGCCAAGAGCTGGACAGGTGATTGGCAAAAGGGATATGAGAGGATCATGGGACAGGAGGCCCAGGGAGAAGGAAAAGGCGGGGGGGGGAAACCCAGAGGATGGGCAAGGGGTATAGTGAGAGGGACAGAGGGAGAAAAAGGAGAGAGAGAAAAAGAATGTGTGTATATAAATAAATAAATAACGGATGGGGTACGAGGGGGAGGTGGCGCATTAGCGGAAGTTTGAGAAGTCAATGTTCATGCCATCAGGTTGGAGGCTACCCAGACGGAATATAAGGTGTTGTTCCTCCAACCTGAATGTGGCTTCATTTTTACAGTAGAGGAGGCCATGGATAGACATATCAGAATGGGAATGGGATGTGGAATTAAAATGTGTGGCCATTGTAGTTTTCACAGAGACTCAAGAGACAAGAGAATCTGGTACTAAAAACAATTTACTGGAGAAACTCAGCGGGCAAGACTGCATCTGTGGAGGGAAATGGACAGTTGATGTTTTGTATCAAGACCCTTTATCTGGACTGCTGAGTTACACAGATTTCAATAAGGCCTTTGACAAGGTTCCACACAGGAGACTGGTCTGAAAGGTTAGGAGATCCAGGATGGATTGGCAAACTGGATCCAAAACTGACTTGGCAGCAGGGAACAGATGGTGATGGTGGAGGCTTGCTTTAGTAATTGTATGCCTGTGTCTAGTGGTGTTCCACAACGTTTGATGCTGGAACCTACGCTACTTGTATAGGTGAATGAGACAGATATAATGATGTAGGAGATATAATCAGTAAGTTTGCAGATGATGTGAGGACTGGAGTTTTTATTTAATTTATTTTTATTTAGTGATACACCATGGTAACTGGCCCTTCTGGCCTGACAAGCTTGTGCTGCCCAATTACACCCACGTGACCAATAACCTACTAACCCGTACGTCCTTGGAATGAGGGAGGAAACATACGTGATCATGGGGAGAACATACAAATTGCTTACACATAGCGCCGGAACTGAAGTCGGGTTACTAGCTTTACACCAACCCCCATGCTACAGTCCACCACAGTCTTAGGCTGTAGGGTGATATTGATACGTTGGCAAAATGGCAATGCAGTTTTATACAGATAAGTGTGAGGAGATACAATCTGCGAGTACTGATGAGTTTAGAATATATACCAGGAGTAATAGCGTCTCAGGGAGTGTTGACGAATAGATGGACATTGTGTGTAGGTTCAGGGGTCATTGAAGATGGCTGCGTAGGTAGATAGCATGGTTAGAAATACATATGGATAACGGTGCTTCATTAGTAAGGGCATTGAATACAAGAGCAGGGAGGCTATACAGCAGCGGTTCCCAACCACCGGGCCGCGGACCGGTACCGGGCCACAAAGCACGTGCTATCGGACCGCAAGGAAATGATATGATTTGGCGATATGAAACGATATGAATCAGCTGCACCTTTTCTCATTCCCTGTCACATCCACTGTTGGAACTTGAACGCATGCGAGGTCATTACTCACGTGTCATCCATGTCAGTGCGGAAAGAAGATCAACTCCTCCAGCTTGCAAATGATGGCGGCCTGAAAAGTATGTTTGACATAACATCTCTGCCGGCATTCTGGATCAAAGTCAAAGCTGAATATCCTGAGATGGCCACGAAAGCACTGAAAACGTTGCTTCCATTTCCAACATATCTCTGTGAAGCGGGGTTTTCTGCAATGAATGCAACGAAAACTAAATTGCAGAATAGGCTGGACATAAGGAACTCCCTTCGAGTATCGCTGTCTCCCATCACCCCTCGATAGGACCGTGTTGTTGCAGGGAAACAAGCCCAGGGCTCCCACTGATTCAGCGATATTGGTGTGTTGCAATGATTTTATATGTCCATACGGGGAAAATATGCGCTGTGTGGTTAATATTAAATTCGTTAGATAAACCCTTTTAGAGACAAAATTGAGTGTATTAGCTACTTATAAGTGACATAGTTGACATCACCTATATTCCGGTCGTGATTAACACCCCCTCCCCCCTCACCAGTCGGCCGGTCCGCAAGAATATTGCCAATATTAAACCGGTCCGTGGTGGTACCCCTGTTATACAGTACTTTAACTTTATAACATTTTGGTTAGGCCTCAACTGTGTGCCATTCTGGTCATAAAGGTATAGAAAGGATGTGGCAGTGCTGGAGAGAGTGCAAAGGAAATTTGGCAAGATGTTCGGAAGAAGTTTAGTGATGAGGAGAGACTGGAGAACTGATTTGGTTTTCCCTGGAGCAGAGAATATAAAGAGGGGACATGGTGAGGTTTATGAAACTAGGAGCGGGGTGAAGTTTGGAGACGGTGGCAAGTGGATGATGATGGGCTGAATGGCCTTCTTCACTATAAAAAGAAAACACTACCATACGAAGTATGAATGGTTTCATCAGCAGATTAGCCCAAGGTCTCTTTGGGATTCAAAGTCAACACTACAAGTAAAGCTCTTTGCAGTTGACGCAGCACATTAATTACCAGTTGTTTCCAACGGGGGGGGGGTCACTTGGGTTCTGTTACATTTGAGTCACTGTAAAGCAGCTGTCAGCCTCACTGAGAATGCATCATTGATCTAACTCTCTGCACAGGGATGACACGACAGCTTAATTGGGTCAATAACTTTCAGGACGATTACAAGAATGAGTCAGCTTCACACACAATATCAATGCACTCCTCTTCCTCCTTTCCAGAGGATTGTAGCCTCAGTCAGCTCAACCCTCCCCACAATCAAGGTCATCGTCAAGAGGCAGTTCCTCAAGAAGGGGGCATCTATCACTAAGGACCCTCACCATCGGGACATGTCCTCTTCTCATCACTGCCATCAGGGAGGAGGTACAGGAACCTGAAGACTTGACCCCAACAATTTAGGAAACCCTCCGCCATCGGATTTAGGAACAATTTAGGAACAGGTTTTGCCCCTCTGCCATCGGATTTCTGAATGGTCAATGAATCTATAAACACCACCTAGTTATTCCTTTTCTTTTGCACTATTTATTTATTTTGTAATTTATATTAATTTTATGTCTCTTTGCTGTACTGCTGCTGCAAAACAATAAATTTCACGACATTTAAGTCAGTGATAATAAACCTGATAATAATTCTGATCATTCATTGGACCATTGAATGTGATGCATTGGCTAAATAGATTTGCATATTCTCCACTATTGATTTTATTAACTTCACAGAATGACATGAATACTGTAAGTGAGATGGACCATTTGCCATCTTTGTTTCATTTACCTTAAATGATCGAAAAGTACACCTACTATTGAAATACCCTGGGATATTTGACTGCACTATGACTCTGCAGTTCAAACCTTTGCCTTGGCAATTTGTGTAGAGCCTTTCCTGCTTCCTGTTTATTGACTGGTTTCAACCTGCTTGTTATAAACACTGCTATTGTGCTTCGTGCTATTGTTTAGCCTAAGTTTATCCTTTTATTTAATGTTCACTTGATACCTCTGGAAGGTTACCCCAGAATCACGGCCATTCATGGGCAGCGAGCCAGGAGTTGTATTCTGTTTCTTTCTTTCTTTTTTCCTTACTTTCTTTCTCTCTGTCTCTCTCTCTCCCACACATACACACACACACACACACACACACACAGTGTAAAGCCTGGAGACACAAGAAACTGCAAATGCTGGAAACTTGAGCAACAAACAATTTGCTGGAGGAACTCAGTGGGTTGAGCAGCATCTGTGGGAGGAAATTAATTGCTGACGTTTTGAATTGAAAGCTGCGTCAGCACCTGATGGAAAAGGCGACAATCCTTTTTTCTTTCCAGATGCTACTTGACCCTCTGAGCTCTCCAGGCAGATTATTTGCTGTTACAAAACAGAGCTTTCTTTGTGCCAACATTTTACATCAAGAACAATACTATCTTCATGTTTTTCTGTCAGTGACAAACAGACCAGTTTCATAGGAACATAGAACAGTACAGGCACTTCGACTCATGATGCTGTGTCAGCCTTGTAATCTACTGTAAGATCAATCTAATCCTTCCCTCCCACAGAGCTCTCAATTTTTCTATCATGCATGTGCATATCTAAGAGTCTCTTAAATGCCCTTGCCTTTCCCACCTCAAACCCCGGCAGTGTGTCCCATAAACTTACATTCTCTGTGTAAAAAAACTACCTTTGACATCTCCCCTATACTTCCCTCTAATCATCCGAAAAGCACATCCTCCCATATTATTCATTGCCACTCTGGGAAGAAGTCTCTGCTATCCACTCCATCTATGCTTGGTATCATCTAATACACCTTTATCAAGTCTCCTCTCATCCTCCCTCAAGGAGAAAAGCCCTACTCGCTCAACCTTTCCTTATAAGACATGCTCTCTAAACCAGACGTAGGAGCAGAATTAGGCCGTTTGACCTAATAAGTCTGCTCCATCATTCAAGCATGGCTCTGATTTATTTTCTCTCTCTACCCCATTCTTCTGCCTTCTCCTGTAACCTTTGACACCCATACTCATCAAGAATCTATCAATCTCAGCTTTAAAGATACCCAATGATTTGGCCTCTACTGTTGTCTTCTACAGATTCATAATTCCCTGGCTAAAGAAATTCCTCCTCATCTCTGTTCTAAAGGGACGTCCTTGTATTCTGAGATTGTATCCTCTGGTCCTGGGCCCCCCCAAAACCGGAAAAATCCTCTCAACATCCATTCTATGAAGGGATTTCAATATTTGATAGGCTTCAATGAGATCTCCCTCTCAGTCTTCTAAACTCCAGCAGGTACAGGCCCAGAGCCGTCAAATTATTGCTAATCATTGTATTTGCTATCGTCACTACTGACTCAACCTGATAAATCACCCCTGAACTCTTTCTATAGCTTCCACATACTTCCTATAATGAGGGGACCAGAAATGAACATGATGCTGCAATTGTGGTCTAACCAGAGGGTATAAAGCTGCAACATTATCTTGTGACTTTTGAACTCAATCTCCCAATTAACGAAGGCTATCTTAAGCACGCTATCACTTTGCATGGCAACTTTGAAGAATCTATAAATGTGGACCCCATGATCCCACCGTTCATGCACACTGCCAAGAATCCTTCTGTTAACCCAGTGAAGTTACCAAGTACAACCTTCCAAAATGTATCACTTACACTTTTCTGGATTGAACTCCATCTACCACTTCTCAACCCAATGCTGCATTCTATCAATGTTCTGCTGTAAGATACTACAATCTTCTACACTACCCACACCACCACCAACTTTCATGTCATCTGCAAACTTACTAACCTATCCTTCCACTTCATTGACTAAGTAATTTATTAAAAAAAAATCAAAAGAGCAGGAGTGTCAGAACAGATCCCTGCCAAAAACCACCGGTCACTGACCTCCAGGCAGAATACACTCCATCTACTACTATCCACTGTCTTCTGTGGGCAAGCCAATTCTGAATCCATGCAGCCAAGTTTCCCTGGATCCATGCCTCTTGAGTTTCTGAATGAACCTACCATGGGGAACCTTGCTGAACACCTTACAACACATCCACCGCACTACCTTTATCAATTTATTTTGTCATTCCCTCAAAAAGTCATTCAGACCTGGCCCTTACAAAGCCATGTTGACAACCCCTAATCAGATTCACCATCATCATCAGGTGCCATGCCCAGTTTGAGTTTTGACTGCCATGGCCCACACACTCCTGTTTTGGGTCAAGTGGATCAATTCATTGGTATTCATTTCCAATTCCCTGGCTGCTGTCTCCATCATCATTTGTCTTTGCCTTCCTTTTGCTTTCTTCCCTTCAATCTTTCCCATAATTACTGTGCATTCTGACTCCTCTTTCCTAATCACATGTCCAGTGAAGTTACATTGCCTTTTCATGATCTCATACATTATTTCTCTTTTTGTGTTTGCTCTGTTCATGACATCCTCATTAGATATTTGCTTCGTCCATGATATTCTTTGCATCCTCCTCAAAAACCACATCTCTGCTGCTTCAATTCGTTTCCTCATGTTACTAGATATTGTCCAACATTCTGAGCCATATAACATAACTGGATAAACGTAACATTTCAGTGCTCTGAGGCGGGTTGTCATGCCTAGTTTAGTATTGATCAGTATACTCTTGTCATAGTCCGGTCCGTGAAGTCTGTATTCCAGTTCACGGTCCGGTCCATCGACCCTTGCTCCAGGTTTTCCTATCTTCCCTGTTTCTGTCCTTGTTGAGCTAATTGAGGCAGCTGATGCTAGTTGGGTCTGGCTGCATAAATACCTTCAGAGACCAGGGTGTGGTTGCTGGATTGTTCTTGTCCTTACTCCTTGTATCCCTTCCCCTGCCTTCTGTTCCCTCGCCTGAAGCCTTGCCTTGTCTTGCTGGTAACTCTCGCCTCGCCTGAAGTTCTTGTCTCGCCTTGCTTTGCCAGTAGCCTTGCCTTGTCTTGCTGTCTGGTCCTGGAACTAACCTGTACCTAGCTCCTTTCCTGTCCCTTGCCTCCGCCCAGGTAAGCCAGGCCGTCTTGCCATTACCTGGGGTTGGTTCTGTCTCACCTGTCCCTTGCCTCCGCCCAGGTAAGCCAGGCCGTCTTGCCGTTACCTGGGGTTGGTTCTGTCCCTTCCTGTCCCTTGCCTCTGCCCAGTTGATCTGTGCCCTGCCCAGGAGGAGCCTGCCAAGTCTTGCCTCAAGCCTCCAGCCTCGCCTCCAGTCTCAAGCCTCCATCCTCCAGCCTCGCCTCCAGTCTCAAGCCTCCATCCTCCAGCCTCGCCTCTGGTCTCAAGCCTCCAGCCTCGCCTCTGGTCTCAAGCCTCCAGCCTCGCCTCTGGTCTCAAGCCTCCAGCCTCGCCTCTAGTCTCAAGCCTCCAGCCTCGCCTCCAGTCTCAAGCCTCCATCCTCCAGCCTCGCCTCCAGTCTCAAGCCTCCATCCTCCAGCCTCGCCTCTAGTCTCAAGCCTCCATCCTCCAGCCTCGCCTCTAGTCTCAAGCCTCCAGCCTCGCCTCTGGTCTCAAGCCTCCAGCCTCGCCTCTAGTCTCAAGCCTCCATCCTCCAGCCTCGCCTCTAGTCTCAAGCCTCCAGCCTCCAGCCTCGCCTCTAGTCTCAAGCCTCCAGCCTCCAGCCTCGCCTCTAGTCTCAAGCCTCCAGCCTCCAGCCTCGCCTCTAGTCTCAAGCCTCCAGCCTCCAGCCTCGCCTCTAGTCTCAAGCCTCCAGCCTCCAGCCTCCAGCCTCGCACCTGCCATCTGATTCTACCCAGCTTCCTAAGTAGCAAAAGTTCTGTACATGTTTTATGTCTTCCCCATTTATTCTCAGCCTGCAGATAGGATTCTCCTTCTTTTTGGATATCACCATACATTCTGTCTTTTTGCAATTGATAGATAGACCCATTTTTGCACTTTCTTCAACAACTATATCAATTAAGTTTTGTAGTTCTTCCTCCGTACTTGCAACTAACACGGTGTCATCCACATATCTGAAATTATTGGTGTTTTCACCGCCAACTTTGATTCCCAAGATGTTTCTTATTTTTTGTAATATTGTTTCACTGTACACATTAAACAAATCAGGGGAGAAAACACATCCTTGTCTAACGCCTCTCTTGATTTTTGTAAACTGACTCACTTCGCCATCTATTCTTACAGTGGCAGTATGTGCCCAGTACAGATTTCTGATTAGGCGGAGGTCTTTCAAACTTAGATCTAGAGTTTCCTGTAATATTTCAAATAACCTATTGTGCTTCACTTTATCAAATGCTTTTGTGTAGTCGATAAAACAAACAAACAAATCTTTTTGCACTTGAATAGCTCGTTCTGATAGCATCCTTTGCATCAATATCACGTTTCTTGTACCCTTGTCTTTCACAAAACCACATTGTTCTTTACCTATTTCAGCTTGTATCTTACTTTTAGCTCTTGTCATCAAAATTCTTAGAAGTATCTTGGTGATATGACTCATTAAACTTATGGTCCTATGTAATTCACATTCTATTGCTCCAGGTTTCTTAGGAAGAGTGATAAATACTGATTTTGTTCACCTCTTCTGGTATTATTCCAGTCTCATAAATGTCATTGATTAAATCAGTAAATTTTTCAATTCCGTAATCCTCAAGGGTGATAATTTGTTCTATTACTAATTCATCAGGACCTGCTGCCTTTCCTTTCTTCGTCTTATTTATTGCATTACGAACTTCAGATTTTAAAATACTTGGACTTCTAATGTTTTTCTTAATTTCTGGTTTGTCGCCTCGATCGTCTTCAAACAATTCCTGAACATACTCAGTCCATCTGTTCATAATGCGAGAGTAAGAGTTCGGCACGGACTAGGAGGGCTGAGATAGCCTGTTTCTGTGCTGTAATTATTACATGGTTATATGGTTACATAATCTCATCTTTTTCCATGATATTGGTACTGTCTTTTGCTTTCAAACATCTACCTGAAGAACAGAGGAGCTTTTTACCAGTGATATTCTTGATTTGTTGATGCACCCTTTTTGGATCAATAATAGGGATTCTTTCTAGTTGTTCACATTCCTGGTTTAACCATTCTTCTTGGGCTTTTTGACATAAGCTTTTAACTTTTTTATCTAAGGACATATATTCCATAGGATTTGCTTTCTTCAGTCTCCTTTCTTCCATTAGATTTTTGATTTCATCTGTCATCCATTTATTCTTTGTGCATTTTCTTTTTTTTAGGAATCACTGACTTTGCTGATTCTACCAAGGCATCCTTCAGAGTGTTAAACTTCATTTCTACATGACTGCTGTAATCTTCAACAGATTCTATTTCTAGATTTTGAAATCTATTCCTTACTTCAACTGTAAATTTTTGTCTCAAGTTTTCTTCTTTAATCAATTGTGAGTAGGTTTTTGCTTCTTTAGTTTTTTAAGTTTTACTTATACGTGACATATTATTGGGTCATGGTCACTATTACAGTCTGCACCTGGATATGTTTTGCATTGAGTCACTGAGTTTCTAAATCTTTGGTTTATAGTAATAAAGTCAGTTTGATTTCTGGTTTTATCACCTGGACTTTTCCAGGTCCACAAGCATCTTGGATGGTTTTTAAAGTAGGTATTCATAATGACCTGATTATTCATCTTGCACCATTCTACCCATTTCTCACCTCTTTCATTTCTTTCCCCTAGTCCAAATTTTCCAATGGTATTTCCATCAGCACCTTGTCCTACTTTAGCATTTAGATCTCCCATGACGATAACAATATCTTGAGATTTGCATCCATTCTTTGCTTGTTCAAGCTCTTCATAGAATTTATCTATATCCTCATTTGTTCCATCTGTTGTTGGTGCATATACCTGTATAATTGTAAAATCAATTGGTTGTCCTCTGAATCTAACAAGGAGCACTCTTTCTGATATCGCCCAATGTCCTAAAACACCTTTTGCCATATTTTCATCCTTAAGAATTCCTACTCCATTAGTATGGGATGTTCCACAAGAATAAATTAGTGTTTTATTTCTATTCTGACATGTCCCAGCACCTGTCCAAAGAACTTCGTTAATTCCCATGATGTTAATCTTTTGTCTTTCCATTTCATTTATCACATTGTCCAGTCTTCCTGCTTGATATAAGGTTCTTACATTGCAAGTGGCAATAATTTTCTTTTGTGTTACTTGAATTTTATGAGCAGTAGCCTGATGACGGTCGGGTATCCCCTACTGACCAGAATCATCTCTACCGAGCGAAGCATCTTCAGAATTGTCTTGAAGATCCTCTTGACACTGATGTGTGATACATTTTGTGAGTTCGGCCATGGTTTTCTTAGCAAATAGATTCTAGGAAACCTAGTATCTAGCAACAGTGGTTTGCTATTGCCTACTGTTGGGCGAACTAAAGAAATCGCCATTTCTCTTCCCAGATGTTCATCTGCCTGTACTATAGCCATTGCCGTTTGAGGTCATAGCTCATCCACCTTCTCCGTCATAAGTTCAGTTACTGAACCTGCCGGATCCGCCGTTGGCCTTCGCTCGTATCCTGAGCAGGAACCCTTGCAGGTGCTACCGTTCCGGGTTAGAGCGGCCCTGGGAGCAGTGAATGACTGAGGGGTAACTCCACTTTCCCCAAAGCTCTGAAAGTCCCCAGTCAGAGCCTCATCACCGGTTGCAGATTAGAGGCATACCCAGGGCAACTAATCAGATTACGCTTCTCTAAATGCTCATAAATCATATCTTTAAGAAATCTCTTCAATAGTTTGCCCACCACTGATGTAAGACTCACTGGTCTATAATTCCCAATGTTACTCCAATTAGCTTTCTTGAACAAAGAAGTAACATCTCCTCTCCTCTATTATTCAGGTACTACTCCTATGGTCAGTGAAGTCATAAAGATCATTGCCAATGGTGTGAAAATCTTTTCCATCACTTCCTGCAATACATGAGCTATATTCCATCCAGCCTCAGGGGCATATTTATCCTAATATTTTTCAAAAGTTTCAACACTGTTTCTTTCTTAACCTTGACATGTTCCGGCATATTAGCCTGCTCTACACTGATCTCACATTCGTCAAAGTCCCTGGTGAATATTGAAGCAAAATATTCATTAAAGACCTCCCTACCTCCTTTGATTTGAGGCATGTTCTCTTTTATCCCTAATCGATCATACCCTCACTCTATCCTCATGTTCTTTGCGTATGTGTAGAATGTACTTGCTAAGACCTTCTAGCTCTCCTAAGTCTTGTGTGGGTGGGTGAGAGTGGAGTTTGTGGGGGTAGAAGGTCATGGGCACATGAGGGAGGCAGGAAAGTAAGCAGGGAAAGGGATCGATGAAAACACTTAGTGATCTGGCATAGAACCAATGAGCCAAATAGCCTCTGTCTTTGTCAAAGAAAATATCAAAAAAAACCTTTCTAAAACTCCTATCTCTGGCCACTCATTTCGAAAAACCATCTGGATTCATGTTTGATCAGTGCATGTATATTCAATGATTCAATGACAGAGTGTGGTTCTATTTATTTGTTGACACATAATGGTCACAGAACCATTATTGTATCACTGTTATTTCAACAGAGACAAGTCTCACTCTGCATACAGTAATGACAAAACCCATTAAAGTAATATAAGACTCACAGGGAAAGAAACAGAAGGCATGTTTTCATATGGATGGCAATTAAGTGTGAGCCATACACTCGATCTGTAACAGCACAGACCTATGTTATTAGCAAGGGGCGTATGAAAGGGTTGCAGTAAAAGCTTCCTGGAGATTAAGAAATACAATGCAGAGAAAGGTATAATACAGTTAGCAGCACAATAGTGTAGCAGTTAACATAATGTTGTCATAGTGCCAGTGACCCAGGTTCAATTCCACCACTGCGTGTTATGTTCTCTCCATGACCACATGGGTTTCCTTCGGGTGGTCTGATTTCCTCCCACATTCCAAAGATGGTATGGGTTAGTAGATTTATTGGCCACATGAGTGTAAACTGGACAGTGCTGGCTCATTGGGCCAGAAAGACCTGTTACCGTACGGTATCGCTGAGTAAAAATAAATAAATAAAAGACTGCCAGTAGTGATGCTGTATTAGGGTCTAAATTGGTATTTAATTTGTTATTTTTTCCTGTAATCTTGTTTTCTTTATGCTCCCTTATATATTTGTATAATCACCTCTTGGTCTCTAAACTTTCAGATTTGTAATATTGTTGATTCTATACTTCTGGAATTTTCTTTTTGTCTGTGAACCTGAGATGGCATAGCGGTGTAAATCAAGATTGTTGTTGTTTCACAAACTCTTCTTCTCAATGAAACTCTCTTTTTAAAACCAGTTTCTACTAGCTTGCAGTATAAAGAGAGAACAGAAGGTCCAGTCCTTTGGTATTTCCCTTTTCTCTTGACTTGTTGCTTGCTGTTGTGATACTTGCCTCACTGGTACAGACTAATTCTATCTGACCTGTACTACGATGAACATCAAACAAAATAGCTGTAACCATTAGATTTGTTCCTCATTCTTGACTTCTGAAGAGCCTCCTGGACAATCTCCAGATCCGACAGTAACTTTGACCAGGGTGCCAAAAGCTTTCAAAAGGGAAACGTGAGAATAGGACACAGAGCTCACTGTCTTGGAGGGGGAGAAAACAGCTGAAAAACAGCTTTTTCCTCAGGGCTGATGTGCAACTGAACAATGCCTCACCCCCCCCCCCCCCACTCACCCACCCATAGTCCACAGGCAGTATAGACATTCAATAAGTGCAATACATGGGCATGAGCAACATTTCAGTTTAAAAGGGGTGGCTACTTTGATTTCAGAGCTCTCTTTTTAAAATCTCAGCTTTAATTCTAGATGCCATTTTCTACTGAATTTAATAACATGGCCATGTGCAATACTTGTATAAAGCAGCTACTGTTTTTTTTAAAAGTTGTTTGCTTTTAATTCAATTGTAACTTAGGTGTCACTCTAAATACTCAGACATTATTTTAAATGTAGTCATGGTGTTTTTAGTCATTGAATTGCCAGGATGCTGTTTTGTATTGAATGGAGAAGCACTGTAATCTCATTACCTTCAGCAATGGCAACAAAGCTTTCAACTAACTAAAAAAAAGCAGAGGATCACAGCAGAAGCTTGAAGGCCCTCACCACCAGGTTTGATAACAGCTATATGGTTCCAACCATTTAGTTCTTGAACCAACTAATCACTAGGTTTCAGCAACACAATGAAAACTTTGATTAATTCACATGAAAATGGATTTTTTTTGTTCTTCTGATTGTATTCCTTCTTGTAACTATCACACACTGATCAAAAAGCTAACACTACCAAATTCAGTTTCCTTTAAAAGATTCACAGACAATGAACTTATAGAAGCTGTGGCCACTGATTGTGTTGTCACATAATCATATCTATGCCTATGTGCAGTTCAAAGTACGTGGGGCCATATTATTGCATGGATCATTTATTGTAATGTGTCTTTACCTCAAGATAGTGCTAGTCCCTTCACTTCACCCTTGGTTTCTGACTGGCTCCTCTGATAATATTTATCATTTTCCATTTTTTAAGCAACCTCTCTAAATTTTTTTGGATTTCCAATGTACAATGGATTTTACTTTATCCTATTGCTTCAAGGGAGAATCGGACAGAATAAAAAGATCAACAGCAAGACACTTTCATTTCAAAGGGAAGAGACAAAGTCATGTTTATTGTCATATGCACAAGTACAGGAAGATCCCAATCATGTCTTTGCCTCTATAGATGCTGCTTGACCCATTGAGATCCTCTAACAGTTAGATTATTGTAGTTGTTTAAATAATGCAGTGTCTATATTTAGATGGAATAATTAACTACTGTCAGCTTGACTTGTTTTGGGCACAGAGCAGCAGAACCTCAGTAAAGGCTGCTTCCACTCTCTCCACACCAATTCTAACCTTACTATCAAACCCACAGACAAAGGGTTTGCTGCTGTAGTGTGGCAGATTTATCTCTACCTTTTTGAGGCCAGGCGGCAACTCTCAGACACCTCCCTTTACTTACCCCTTGAAAAGGATCTCACTCTGGACCATGCGAAAATTGTCTCCAACACCATCTCTAACCTCATCAACTCTGAAGAATTCTATCCACTGCTACCAAACTTAGTTCCCTGACCCCACAATGCACATCTCTATCTCCTACCCAAGATCCACAAAACTGACTGTTTGGGTAGGTCCACTGTCTCTGCCTGCTCCTGCCCCACTGAACGTGTGTCTACGTATCTCAACTCCATTCTATCCCCCTTGGTTCAGACCTTACTCACCTACATCCATGACACTTCACCTTCTCTTAACCTCACAGCTTTCCATTTCCTGGCCCTGACTGCCTCATTTTCACCATGAATGTCCAGCCCCTAAACACTTCATTCCCTATCAAGAAAACCTTAAATCTCTCTGCATCTTTCTCAAAAAAAAAGACCCAACCAGTTCCTCTCCACCACCACCCTCTTCCATTAGGCAGAACTGGTCCTCACCCTCAACAATTTCTCCTTTGGCTCCTCTCACTTTCCCATAACTCAAGGGGTAGCCATGAGTCCCACCTATGCCTGGCTTTTTGGTAGCTACATAGGAAATTCCATGTTCCAAGTCTTTCCCAGTAATGCTCCCCAACTCTTCCTCTGCTATATTGACAACTCCATTGGTGTTGCTTTATGTATTCACACTGAGCTCATCAATTTCATCAACTTTGCCTCCAATTTCCACCCTGCACTTAAATTCACTTGGTATCTTTCTTGATCTCTCTGTCTCAATCTTTGGTTACAAACTGTCTATCAACATCTTTTATAAATCTACTGATTCCCACAGTGATCTTAACTATACCCCTTCCCATCCTGTCCCCTGTAAAAATACTATTTCCTTTTCTCAGTTCCTTTGTCTCTGCCAAATCTGTTCCCAGAATGAGGCTTTTCTTTCCAGGATATCAGAGATGTCTTCCTTCTTCAAAGGACAGGGTTTCCCTTCCTCCATAATCAATGCTGACCTCACCAGAATCTCCTCCATTTCCTGGACATCTGCGCTCACCCCATCTTCCCAACACCGTAACAGGGATGGAGTTCCTCTTGTCCTCACCTACCAGCCCTTAAGCCTCTGCATCCAAAACATCATTCTCTATCACTTTTACCATCTTCAACAGGATCCTACCACCAAACACATCTTTACTTCCTCCCCATTCTCTGCTTTCCACAGGGATTGCTCCCTCCACGATTCCCTTGTCCATTCATCCCTCCCCACTAATATCCCTCCTAGCTACACCTGCTCATTCACCTCTTCCCTTACCTCCATTCAGGGCCACAGTCCTTCCAGGTGAGACAATTCACCTGCAAATCTATTGGGGTTGTCTATTATATTCGGTGCTCCTGAAGCGGCCTCCTCTATGTTGGCGAGACCCAACATAAATTAGCGGACCTCTTTGTTGAGCACTTAGAAACATATAGAAACATAGAAAATAGGTGCAGGAGTAGGCCATTCGGCCCTTCGAGTCTGCACCGCCATTTATTATGATCATGGCTGATCATCCAACTCAGAACCCTGCACCAGCCTTCCCTCCATACCCCCTGATCCCCGTAGCCACAAGGGCCATATCTAACTCCCTCTTAAATATGGCCAATGAACCGGCCTCAACTGTTTCCTGTGACAGAGAATTCCACAGATTCACCACTCTCTGTGTGAAGAAGTTGTTCCTAATCTCAGTCCTAAAAGGCTTCCTCTTTATCCTCAAACTGTGACCCCTTGTTCTGGACCTCCCCAACATCGGGAACAATCTTCCTGCATCTAGCCTGTCCAATCCCTTTAGGATTTTATACGTTTCAATAAGATCCCCCCTCAATCTTCTAAATTCCAACGAGTATAAGCCTAGTTCATCCAGTCTTTCTTCATATGAAAGTCCTGCCATCCCAGGAATCAATCTGGTGAACCTTCTTTGTACTCCCTCTATGGCAAAGATGTCTTTCCTCAGATTAGGGGACCAAAACTGCACACAATACTCCAGGTGTGGTCTCACCAAGGCTTTGTACAACTGCAGTAGAACCTCCCTGCTCCTGTACTCCAATCCTCTTGCTATGAATGCCAGCATACCATTTGCCTTTTTCACCGCCTGCTGTACCTGCATGCCCACTTTCAGTGACTGGTGTATAATGACACCCAGGTCTCGTTGCACCTCCCCTTTTCCTAATCGGCCACCATTCAGATAATAATCTGTTTTCCTATTTTTGCCACCAAAGTGGATAACTTCACATTTATCCACATTAAATTGCATCTGCCATGAATTTGCCCACTCACCCAACCTATCCAAGTCACCCTGCATCCTCTTAGCATCCTCCTCACAGCTAACACTGCCGCCCAGCTTCATGTCATCCGCAAACTTGGAGATGCTGCATTTAATTCCCTCATCCAAGTCATTAATATATATTGTAAACAACTGGGGTCCCAGCACTGAGCCTTGCGGTACCCCACTAGTCACCGCCTGCCATTCTGAAAAGGTCCCGTTTATTCCCATATATTTGCTTCCTGTCTGCTAACCAATTCTCTATCCACATCAATACCTTACCCCCAAAACCATGTGCTTTAAGTTTGCACACTAATCTCTTTGTGGACCTTGTCAAAAGCCTTTTGAAAATCCAAATATACCACATCCACTGGTTCTCCCCTATCCACTCTACTAGTTACATCCTCAAAAAATTCTATGAGATTCGTCAGACATGATTTTCCTTTCACAAATCCATGCTGACTTTGTCCGATCATTTCACCGCTTTCCAAATGTGCTGTTATCACATCTTTGATAACTGACTCCAGCAGTTTCCCCACCACCGACGTTAGGCTAACCTGTCTATAATTCCCCGGTTTCTCTCTCCCTCCTTTTTTAAAAAGTGGGGTTACATTAGCCACCCTCCAATCCTCAGGAACTAGTCCTGAATCTAACGAGTTTTGAAAAATTATCACTAATACATCCACTATTTCTTGGGCTACTTCCTTAAGCACTCTGGGATGCAGACCATCTGGCCCTGGGGATTTATCTGCCTTTGATCCCTTCAATTTACCTAACACCACTTCCCTACTAACATGTATTTCGCTCAGTTCCTCCAACTCACTGGACCCTCTGTCCCCTACTATTTCTGGAAGATTATTTATGTCCTCCTTAGTGAAGACAGAACCAAAGTAATTATTCAATTGGTCTGCCATGTCCTTGCTCCCCATAATCAATTCACCTGTTTCTGTCTGTAGGGGACCTACATTTGTCTTTACCAGTCTTTTCCTTTTTACATATCTATAAAAGCTTTTACAGTCAGTTTTTATGTTCCCTGCCAGTTTTCTCTCATAATCTTTTTTCCCCTTCCTAATTAAGCCCTTTGTCCTCCTCTGCTGAACTTTGAATTTCTCCCAGTCCTCAGGTGAGCCACTTTTTCTGACTAATCTTCTGTTCCACCTGCCAAAAGTGGGAATTTCCCGGTGACTAACCATTTTAATTCCTATCCACAGTCCCATATGTCAGTCCACAGCATCCTATTTTGCCACAATGAGGCCACTCTCAGGGTGGAGGTGAAACACCTCATATTCCTAGATAGCCCCCAACCTGATGGCATAAATATCAATTTTTCCTTCTGGTAAATTTTCCCTCCCCTCCTTCCGCTTCTATTCCCCACTCTTCTCCTCACCTGCCTACCACCTCCCCCGATACCCCTCTTCCCTTTTTCCTATGGTCTACTCTCCTCTATCAGATTCCTGCATCACCAGCCATTACCATTCCCACCCACCTGGCTACACCTCACCTTCCAGCTAGTCCTTCTTTCCCTCCTCCTGCTTTTATACTCTGGCGTCTTCCCCTTTCCTTTCCACTCCTGAAGAAGGGTTTTGGCCAAAAATATTGATTATTCATTTTCATAGGTGCTGCCTGAGCTGCTGAGTTCCTCCAGCATTTTGTACCTGTTGCTCTGGATTTCCAGCATCTGCAGAATCTCATCTTAACTATTGAATAGTTCCCTAGTACACTAAGATGGATGCTTGACCTCACAATCTACCTCGCCATGATCCTGCACCTTATTTGTTTATATACACTGCACTTTTTCTGAGCTGTTACACTTTATTCTGCGTTATTGGTTTCCCTTTCTCTGCCTCAGTGCACTGTGTAAGGATTTGATCAGTTTGTACAGTATGCAACACAATCTTTTCACTGTATCTTGATACATGTGACAATCATAAACCAATCCAATGGTGGGTTGTACCCATGAGGGAGCTGGGCGAGTTATTAACTCAATTGTTTTCTTTCTTCATCTGATGCCTTGGATATTACATTTCCAGCTCTCCATGTGTGCCTTTGTGGACTGCAGCTTTCCGTAAAATTCCTGAGATGAGCGGCACAATCAATCTGAAAGCATCTGCCTGTAAAGTGATGGTCTGAAGCTGCAGTTAGACCCACTGTATTGTGTCATGGTTAATTGCAAAAGGGAATTCAGAAGTGTGTAAAGGGCAACCTGATATTATGAAACACTGAATAAGGTTGACATGATGTTTCTTGTGGGGAATGTAAAGCGATGGCTAACAGAAGCAGGAGAGAATTCAAAGTGGAGCTGACTTTCTCAGGGAGTAAATCAGACAAAATACATCTAAAGGAACCTGATGAAACTCAGCAGAGGAAGAAGCCTAAGCTCTGATCTTCAGTTGGTAAAGCCACTGTCTCTCAACTCTGGGGACTCTGATTCAATGCTGACTTTTGGTGCTTGCACATTCCCTGTGACTACAGGGGTTTCTTCCCACATCCCCAGCACATGCAGTTGGTGAGTTTAATCAGGCAATATAAATTGACCCTAGTGCGTGTAGGTGGGTGATTAAATCTGGGGGTGTTTACAGAGAAAATTGGAGAGGGATAAGATTATTCTGGGTAGTCACCTAGATTTATTCAAAGTAAATTTATTATATTGCCATATACTATCTTGAGATTCATTTTCTTACAGGCATTTATACAAAAAATACATTAAAATTTTACAAAAAAACTACACATAAATAAAGATAGACAAGCACCAATAAGCAAAAGACAAATAGCAAATAAAAATAATACTAAAACTATGAGATGTCAAGTCCTTGAGAGTGAGTCTGCAGGGCACAGAATCTGTTAATAGTGGTGACTGAAGCTATCCATGCTGGCTCAGGAGCCTGATGCTTGTATGGTAATAACTGCGGAACCCAAGGCTTCTTTACCTCCTGGATGATTGATGGTAGAAGTGAGAAGAGGACATGGTCTGGATGGTGGGGTCTTTGACGATGGATTCAGCTTTCTTGTGACAGTGCTCTATGTAAATGTACTGAACGGTGGGATGGACTTTGCCTGTGACGGCCTGAGCCACATCTATCATTTTCTGAAGCCTTTCCGTTTCTGGGCATTACTGGTTCTATACCAGCCTGTGATACAAATAGTTAGGATACTCTCCTTTGACAGACTGAATAGGCTCCAGGTCACACAGAAACTGCTGAAAAGTCAAAGGAAGGAGCATTAATGAGGCACAAACGGCAGCAGAGAGTAAATGGGCCTGTTTCCATGCTACATCCAGATTGTGTAAGGAGTTCAATTAGCCACGTGTGGGACTCCTGGCTATTCTGAGTCATTTTTCCAGACTTGTCCCTTTATTACACTGCCCAACCACCATCACTCCTTCAGTCATTCTCCAACCATCACAATGTCATAGAATCAGGTGCTGAGAACCCATTTAGCCCTTCCATTCTACACTGGCACTGTCAAACTCTCTTCCATCAATCATTTATTTGTTCACCACCCCACCTCCACCAGTCTTTCTCCAAATGCATAATTTCCATCTTTAAAAAGCAAATTTAGTTTAAACTGCTTCCACTGCATTTTCAAATACCACATTTTACATTAAAGCATTTGTCACAAAACATTCTCATCTGTCTTCTGGTTTGGTTGCCAAAATGAGTTCCATAAGACCATAAGATACAAGAGCAGAATTAGGCCATATGGCCCCTCGAGTCTGCTCTGCCATTTCATCATGGCTGATCCATTTTCCCTCTCAGCCCCAATCTCCTGCCTTCTCCCTGTATCCCTTCATGCCCTGACTAATCAAGAATTTATCAACCTCTGCCTTAAATATACCTAATGACTTGGCCTCCACAGCTGGCTGTGGCAATGGGTTCCACAGATTCACCACTCTCTGGCTAAAGCAGCTCCTCCTTATCTCTGTTCTTAAAGGGTATTCCTCTATTCTGGGGCTGTGTCTTCTGATCTTAGATACTCCCACCAAAGGAAACATCCTCTCCACTCTATCGAGGCCTTTCAACATTCATTGAGGTCACCCCTCATTCTTCTGAATTCCCATGAGTAAAGACACAGAACTGTCAAACACTCCTCGTTAGACAAGCCTTTCAATCCCAGAATTATTCTTGTGAACCTCCTTTGAACCTTCTCCAATGTCAGCACATCCTTTTTTAAGATAACGGCCCTAAAACTGCTCTAAGTGAGGCCTCACTAGTGCTTCATAAAGCCTCAGCATTGCATCCTTGCTTTTATATTCTAGTCCTCGAGATATTTGGACAGGTACACAGTAGGAATACGGGCCAAATCTAGGGAAATAGAATTTGCTCACATAGGCAACTAGGTTGGCAATGGACATGTAAAGCCATAAGGCCTCTTTCCATTCGGTACAACTCTGACTCCTGCTACTTATTTAGTGATAAAGATACATCAGCAGCTTAGTCATTCCAATATTTACTGATGGCTTCACGTGTTCTAGTTGTGAAATCAAAGCAGCAGCACTAGGAAATGGACAATAATTGCAGGGCAGTGTTCTGTCCACACCCAGTAGGTTTCAGTGTCAGTGAAAAAGCATCACCAGGAAAGTGAAGAGTGAAACCTTTTGGAAAGGGAGAGTTGGAGTAGGAAAAGGAAAAGAGAGACAGCAGGGAGGGAGGGAAGAAAGTTGGTGGGAGGAGAGGGGTGAGAGGGGAGTTGGTCGTGAGGTGGGGTGAAGAGGTGAGTCGGATGGGGGAGAAGAATTTGGGTGGGAGGGAGAGTTGTCGTCTCCAGGCAATAATTAGTATATTTCTCTATTGCATAATTTCATCTACTCCATCATTATTCAGTGTTGATTATCTTACACACGTTTGTAGTTCATACAATTTAAAGTGAAATTACACTGACAGAACACTCAAACCCAGCAAAGCTCGTTACCGAACACTGACAAACTTTTACGGATGTACTGTTGACTAGTTGCATCATGGTCTGGTAGAGCACTTCCAATGTGCAGGAATTTAAGAGGCTGCGCAGAGTAGTATCTATAGGAGGTACTGACTCAAGAAAGCAACATCTATCAAAGCTCACCATCATCCAGGTTCAAGAACAGCTACTTCCTTTCAACTATTCAGTTCTTGTACCAACCAAAACCTTAAACATTACCTTAGTATAGCAACACTATACCACTTTGGACCAAATGACTTTGTTTTTGTTATAATTCTTTTGTTTTAAAATTTGTGCACAATTTATGTTTATGCTTCACTTGTGAATACCCTTATGTGATGGTATGTGTCTGTGATACTGCTGCAAGTTTATAATGGCACCTGTGTATATGACAATAAACTCCACATTGACTTTTCATACATCGTCTGCTTCCATTGTAGTGAATGGGCACCTAAATCCTAGGCATTGTCTATCTGTTCTGTAAGATACCGGCGCCATCTAGCAGTTGAAAAGACCAAGATGCACAGTTAAAACCAAAGTTCTCACTGCTGTTGTACACGAGGACGAGGAGATAAAGCTGTATTACCTGCTGAAATGAGGCATTTGGAATGATAGACATACTATTCACAAAATGGGGCAGCCTGGTAGTGTAGTGGCTAGTGCAATCCTATTACAGCTTGGGCATCAGAGTTCAATTGCACTGTCCTCTGTAAGAAAGTCTGTATGTCCTTCCAAAGAAACGTAATGTATTGCCTAATAGGTAGGGGTGTGTGTCTCTGTATGTGTATGTATATGTAAAAAATAAAATCAATGTATAGTGGACAGTGAAGAAGATTGCCTACAAGCTTTTTACTCTATCTTGGTACATGTGACAATAATAAAGTAATAAGAAAGCAACACAATTGTTTTAAGGTTAAAACATAATATTGAGTTTTGGGCAATAAATACAATCCATAGAGATTCACATCCATCTGGTTAAATGACAGCTTAAATAATTTGTACACTTGTCCCTGCAATCACACCAAATCAAAATGTTACCAGGAGATAATGAAAGTAGCTGGGATCTGATGTATTAGGCACATTTCAGATCTATGGACTCCAATTACATTTCCAGGATATATACACTCCATGTGGTAACTATTATCCCTTTCATTTATTATAGAACTTCTCATGATGTCAGAAAATCTTAAACAGCTTTGAAGCCAAAGAAGTATTTTTGAATTACTGATAAAATGGAGGAAATATGGTGTATACTTTTCACATAGCAATTAAATATTTTAGCTGTTGGTTGAGGAGAAAGAATGCCCTTGCTGGTCTTCAAGACTGCCACAAGACACTTTTTAAGATCTGATTAGGCAACAGTTAATTTCAAAACTGGCACCTTTGACAGTGCTGCACTCCTTTACTACTAAACTGGGCCTGATGAAGGGTCTCAGCCAGAAGCATTGACAATACTTTTTTCCACAGATGCTGCCTGGCCTGCTGAGTTCCTCCAGCATTTTGTGTGTGTTGCTTGGCTTCCTGGCTGCTGCAGATTTTCTCATTTGTGACGTCAGCCTAATTTTTTGTTTGAACCTCCTGACTCAACAGAAGATGTGCTACCCACTGAGCTAATGTTAGCTCTAACCAAGTTGGTAGCACACTATGAATGGGTCACCTGTAATTACTGGGCTGTGTCAATAAGTGTGTAACCCAAAATGGTCCTGTTAAAATCACAGAGGAAATTGTATAAAACAATACAGCATTCAAATGTCACAGAGGAGTAAACTAAAGTCACCTTAGAATAAGTGTTATACATTTATCATTCTTAAAAGATCTTCTGATATTTCTAGAGTATGTTGCCAACATAGGTACTCTTGGAAAGAATAAAGAGACATGGAAAACTTGCATCAGAAATTTTGAATTGCAGACTGAAAGAGATTTTTCCAATAGCCAAAATTATAGGTCATGAAGATGTCCAAAATAAAGCATCTTACAGAACATTATGACGAACAATAAGAACACTTCTTCTAAATACAATAATTGGCTCTTGTAAAAGGCAGGAAATTGTTAGGAAACGGAGACAATAACAGAACATACTGCTGAAGAGCTGAAAAGTATGACTGGTTTCTGAATCAATTAGAATCAAGATTGCTGGTTGAAAAATAGTCCAAAGGAATGAGATATCGCAAGCCTACTTTTAAGAGTTTAATTGCACATTCTACAGAATATGGGCTGTGTATCATTGCTGCAGAGTGATTAGTCCTCCATCCTGGGCAGTGTTGTACGATCCACACCCACTGCACTTCAGACCCAACACATGAAATGGCACAGTACTGTGGAGCTGACAGTCATTACACATGATCTACAGAGGCAATCACAAAGATAAAGTATTCATTAGCAACAATGACAGAACATGATGCATACACAGATGCTTGCATTTCTATAGCACCTTATGTCCTTAGGACACCCCAAAGTATTTTCAACCCATGAAGAAAATTGATTTCTGCACAGTAAGCTCCCACAGGCAACAATAAGCTAACAATCAGATGTTGACGTAGAAAAAGCGAGAGACCTACTACTACTAAAAGGGAAGCTAGGAACTTGCTCCCTTGGCTCTTCCCAAGACATCTGTTTGCTTATCGTGCAGTATTCCTCAGAACAAGCACTGGGACTCCCAAGATGGTTCATTGGAGTGAAATGGGAACCAGCCACTATGTTCTGATTCAAGAACGAAGATCAAGTATCCATAGAAACCATAGAAACTACAGCACAGAAACAGGCCTTTTGGCCCTTCTTGGCTGTGCCGAACCATTTTCTGCCTAGTCCCACTGACCTGCACACGGACCATATCCCTCCAAACACCTCTCATCCATGTATCTGTCCAATTTATTCTTAAATATTACAAAAGAACCCGCACTTACCACCTCGTCTGGCAGCTCATTCCATACTCCCACCACTCTCTGTGTGAAGAAGTCCCCACTAATGTTCCCTTTAAACTTTTCCCCCCTCACCCTTAACCCATGTCCTCTGGTTTTTTTCTCCCCTTGCCTCAGTGGAAAAAGCCTGCTTGCATTCACTCTATCTATACCCATCATAATTTTATATACCTCTATCAAATCTCCCCTCATTCTTCTACGCTCCAGGGAATAAAGTCCTATCCTATTCAACCTTTCTCTGTAACTGAGTTTCTCAAGTCCCGGCAACATCCTTGTAAACCTTCTCTGCACTCTTTCAACCTTATTTATATCCTTCCTGTAATTTGGTGACCAAAACTGAACACAATACTCCAGATTCGGCCTCACCAATGCCTTATACAACATCATAACATTCCAGCTCTTATACTCAATACTTTGATTAATAAAGGCCAATGTACCAAAAGCTCTCTTTACGACCCTATCTACCTGTGACGACACTTTTAGGGAATTTTGTATCTGTATTCCCAGATCCCTCTGTTCCACTGCACTCCTCAGTGCCTTACCATTAACCCTGTATGTTCTACATTGGTTTGTCCTTCCAAGGTGCAATACCTCACACTTGTCAGTAGTAAACTCCACCTGCCATTTTTCAGCCCATTTTTCCAGCTGGTCCAAGTCCCTCTGCAGGCTCTGAAAACCTTCCTCACTGTCTACTACACCTCCAATCTTTGTATCATCAGCAAACTTGCTGATCCAATTTACCACATTATCATCCAGATCATTGATATAGATGACAAATAACAATGGACCCAGCACTGATCCCTGTGGCACACCACTAGTCACAGGCCTCCACTCAGAGAAGCAATTCTCTACCACCACTCTCTGGCTTCTTCCATCGAGCCAATGTCTAATCCAATTTACCACCTCTCCATGTATACCTAGCGACTGAATTTTCCTAACTAACCTCCCATGCGGGACCTTGTCAAAGGCCTTACTGAAGTCCATCATTTCAAAACTAAAGTTACATGACAGTAAAAACCTAGAATGTTATAAACAGAGCAGAATAAAAAAAACATTCAGAATTAGATTTAACATCACCGGCATATGTTGTGAAATTTGTTAACTTTGTGGCAGCAGTGCAATACAATATATAACAATAGAGAAATAAACAAAACATATCAAATAGTTAAATTAATAAGTACTGCAAAAAATAGAAATAATATAGCAGTGAGGCAGTGTTCATGGGCTGAATGTCCATTCAGAAATCAGATGGCAGAGGGGAAGAAGCAGTTTCTGAATTGTTAAGTGTGTGCCTTCAGGTTTCTGTACCTCCTAACTCGGTGGTCCCCAACCTCCGGGCCATGGACCGATACCAGGCCGCGAAGAATGCAGCGATAGCGGGAATGCACCCAGCACATCTTTAAGAAAAAAGCCAAAATAAACAAGCTAATTAATTAGGTGCCACCCGGCACATTAATGTCTGCCCAGATCAGAGGTGATTGCCAATTGCGTCACCTCTGATCTGGGCCGACATTTACGTGCCAGGCGGCACCTAATTTATTAGCTTGTTTATTTCCGCTTTTTTCTTAAAGACGTGCTGGGTGCGTTCCGGCTACCGCTACACCGCTGCATTCTTCACGGCCCCGTATCAGTCCGCGGCCTGGAGGTTGGGGACCACTGCCCTAACTGATAGTAGCAATGAGAAGAGGGTATGTCCTGGGTGAAAGGGCTTATTCTCACAATTGCAGACAGAAATCACTCAGAGGAACAAGCTGCCAGCGGAAGTGGTGGATGCAGGTTCCTTTGCAACATTTAGGAAAGGTTTGGAATGGAAAGGGTATGAAGAGCTACAGTCCAATGGGATGAGGCAGAATAAAATGTCAGCACAGACTAGATGGGCCAAAGGGTCTGTTTCTGTGCTGTAGCACTCTATGACTCTAAGTGGCAGGCTAAGATTTAAATTACCAACTGAGGCAATCAAATGACTGGTCAGACCATTTCCGAGGGCTTCACGTCAACTTGTGGTACAGGATGGGAGTTACCTGCAGACCAGCTAGGAAGAGTAGAGCCCCTCTTGTGAGAGATATCACACGGCCCTGGCACATGGAACTGGAACTTCTGCTGTCTCCGTTAGTGGTCCATCACTACAGTTACTGAACTGTCAGAAGCTAAACTGTCATAAATATAGCAGTACAGACACAAAGTGCAGAGTCTGGAAATTAGTGCAAAGAACAAAACGTTAGAGGAACTCAGCGGGTCAGGCAGCATCTGTGAAGGGTAATGCTTAGTTGGTGTTTTGGGTTGATACCCTTCATCTGGACTGCAGGAGTAGATTGAGGGCGAGACTGGAAAGATTTCAAAGGGACCTGAGGGATAACTTTTTTTCTACAGAGGGTGATGAGTATATGGAATGAGCTGTCAGAAGAAGTGGTTGAGTTAGGTACAGAAGTATTATTTAAGCAGCACTTGGACAGGTACATGGAGAAAAACAACATAAAGGAATATGTGCTGAAAACAAGAAACTGGTATTTCTGGGAAGAGGGATGGCACAATGGCCAGCATAGACTGGTTGGGTCAAGGGACCTGCATCTATGCTGTATTGATCTGTGACTCTAGTGTAAATGCGTGGTTGATAGCTGATGTGGAATCAGTTGGCCAAAAGGCCTGTTTCACTGCAATGTGCCTCTACATTTTGTTCCATGTAATAGCATGTGTTTCCTAGGTCCATAAGGCAGTTAAGTGAAGTTTAAACAAGGACATCAGCAGTAGTATAATCACTGCAGAATCTGTTTAATGGATTAACTTTGCAGCCTTAGGCAGTGCCTGGAATTATGGAAATGGTCAGCATGGGTTCACTGAGCTAAATAGTCTCACTGTATGGCTCTAACACTCTTATGACTAACACATTAGTTGCGTACAATTGAACTCTTACCTTAACAACCATGTTCTGATAGTCAGATGGCATTGGTGTCTGAGCGATTTCTGCATCCAGCTCTTCCCAGTACTTACTCATGTCCGTCGCAGACTGCATACACAAAGGACACCGATAGGCTCTGAAACAACAGGTATATAGATGAGTTTAGGTAGGCCAGTCAAACACCATGGGCTGGATTTCACTGTTATCAGAGGAGACACAAGAGACTCTAGAACCAGGAATTTGGGGCAACAAATAACCTGTTGAAAGAACTCAAAGGGGCAAATAGCATCTGTGAGAAAAACTGTTGACGGTTTGAGTTAAAACTAGAAAGAATTCCTCTCCCCTGCACAGAAAACCTTGAGCCACTGAGTTTATCTAGCAGCCTGTTTGTTATACTGCTGCTGGACTTGTGCTGTTCCTTCATTCGCTGCCAGGAAAGACATCCCTCTCTCTGGCTCTCCAAAAGTACCAAGTGCCATGAAATTAAGTTACACTGATGTCTTATGATACACATGTGAACATTTCTTAATTTTAAAGCAGAGCACAACGGCAATCATTTCTAGGTTAGGTCCATAAGACCATAAGCTATAGGAGCAGAAATAGACCATTTGGCCAATCGAGTCTGCTCCGTCATCATCATGGCAGATCTAATTTTCCCTCTCAGCCCCAACCTCCGGCATTCATCCTGTATCCCTTCATGCCCTGACTGATCAAGAAACTATTAACTTCAGTCTTAACTATACATAAAAACTTGGCCTCCACAGCTGCCTGTGACAAAGAATTCCCCAGATTCACCACTTTCTGGCTAAAGGAATTCCTCCTCATTTCCATTCTAAAAGGACACCCCTCTATTCTGAGGCTGTCCCCTCCGGTCTTCGGCTCTCCCACCACAGGAATCATCTTCTCCACATTCACTCTATCAAGGCCTTTCACCATTTGATAAGTTTCAATGAGATTACCTCTCATTCTTCTGAATTCTAGTGAATACAGGCCTAGAGCCATCCAGCACTCTTCATATGACAAGCCATTCAATCCTGAAATCATTTTGTGCACCTCCTTTGAACCCTCTCCAGTTTCACAAACTGTTCACAATACTCCAAGTTAGGCCTCATCAATGCTTAATAAAATCTCAACATTACATCCTTGCTTTTATAGTCTAATCCTCTTGAAATAAATGCTAACAACACATTTGACTTCCTCATCACAGACTCAACCTGCAAATTAACCTTTAGGGAATCCTGTACAAGGACTCCCAAGACCCTTTGCACCTCAGTACTTTTTTTGTATTTTCTCTCCATTTAGAAAAGAGTCAAGCATATTATCTCTTCTACCAAGATGCATGACACTACACTTCCCAACATTGTGTTCCATATGCAATTTCTTTGCTCATTCTCCTAATCTGGCTAAATCCTTCTGTAGCCTCTCTACTTCAAAACTACCTATCCATAATCATCAGCAAACTTTGTAAAAAGCCATCAATTCCATCATCCAAATCATTGACATAACGTAAAAACAATCAGTTCCAACAGAGACCCCTGTGGAACACCACTAGCCTCCAGCAACCAGCCAGAAAATGCTCCCTTAATTCTCATTCTTTCCCTCCTGACAGTCAACCACTGCTTTATCCATGCTAGAATCTTCCCTGTAATATCATGGGCTCGTAGTTTGTTAGGCAGCCTCATGTGTGGCACTTTGTTAAAGGCCTTCTGAAAATCCAAGTACACATCAACCAATTCTCCTTTGTCTATCCTGCTTGATATTTCTTCAAATAATTCCAACAGATTTGCCAGGCTAGATTTTCCCTTGAAGAAACCATGCTGACTACAGCCTATTTTATCATGTGCCTCCAAGTAGCCTGAGACCTCATCCTTAATAATCAACTCCAACATCTTCCCAACTACCAAGGTTAGAATAACTGGTCTATCATTTCCTTTCTTCTGACCCTCCCCTTTCTTGAAAGATAGAGTGACATTTGCAATTTTCCAGTCTTCTGAAACCATTCCATAATCTAGTGATTCTTGAAAGATCATTACTAATGCCTCCACAATCTCTTCAGCCACCTCTTTCAGATGTACAGCATCTGGTCCAGGTGACTTATCTACCTTCAGACTTTTCAGTTTCCCACAAACCTTCTCACCAGTAATGATAACTTCAAACAGTTCATGACCCCTGACACCTGGAACTTCCACCATACTGCTAGTGTCTTCCACAGTGAAAACTGATGCAAAATACTTAATCAATTCATCCGCCATTTCCTTGTTCCCCCCATTACTACCTCACCAGCATAGTTTTTCAGCGGTCTGATATCCACTCCTGCCTCTCTTTTACACTTCATGTATCTGAAGAAACTTCTGGTATCCTCTTTAATATTATTGGTTAACTTACTTTCATATTTCATCTTCACCTTCTTAATTACTTTTTTAGTTGCCTTCTATTGGCTTTTAAAAGTTTCTCAATCCTCTAATTTCTCACTAATTGCTGTTGTGCTGTCATCCCTGCCAATGTTCCTTTCCAATTAATTCTAGCCAACTCTTCTCTCGTGCCTCCAATTCTCTTTACTCCATTGTAATACTGATATATTTGACTTTAAGCATCTCGTTCTCAAATTTCAGGGTGAATTTGATCATATTCTGATCACTTACCCTCAAGGGTTCTCTTACCTTAAGCTCTCTATCAATTCTGGTTCACTGCACAACACCCAATCCAGAATTGTTGATCGCCCTAGTGGGCTCAGCCATGAGCTGCACAAAAAAAGCTATCTTGTAGGCACTTTAGAAACTTCCTTTCCTGGAATCCAGCACCAACTTGATCTTCCCAATCTAGCTGCATAATGAAATCCTCCATAACTATTGTAACATTGCCTTTTGGCATGCATTTTCTATCTCTTGTAATTTGTAGACCACATCCTAACTACTGTTTAGGTATCTATATACAACTCCTATCAAGGAGTTTTTACCCTTGCCGTTCCTTAGCTCTATCCACAATAATTTAACTCCTTCTGACCCTATGTCTCCTCTCTTATTTATCTGATTTCCTTTTTTACTAACAGAGCAATACCTTTCTGTCTGTCCTTTTGATTCAGTGGTGTACCCTAGGACATTAAGCTTTCAGCTATAATCTTTTCAGCCATGATACAGAGATGCCTGCAACATTATACATGCCAATCTGCAACTATGCTACAAATTCAGCTACCTCATTCCGTATATTGCGCACATTCAAATGTAACACCTTCAGTCCTGTATTCACCTTTTTCAATTCTGTTGGCCTTTTACATTGCAACTCATCCTGCTGACTGCAATTTTGCCCCATCGACAGCCTCTCCTCACTACACTTTGCCTGTTTGTAATCCAGCTATCTCATCTTCAGCACAATCACCTGTCTTTCCTACAATACTTCTTGCACTGATATTTACACAACTCAAGACACCAGTTGCACCATGCTCAACCTTTTCATTTCCAACTTTGTCAGAGGTATTACCAACACCTGCCTCCACAACCTCTCCACCAAGCGTTCTGGCACTCTGGTTCCCATTACCCGCAAGTCATGCCACTCTGGAAATTTAAACATACACTTCTGATGGGCTGGGAATGCTACATGTTCGTTTCTAGGCAATGTTCCTTTGGTATGTTGCTCAGAATTTATTTTGCTTTCCTAAGATGGGTCAGGAAATAAAGACTCACCCTTTATTAAACAGCATTTCATGGCAAGTCCTGGAAAGAAAAATAAAAAGTAAATAAAGTTGTGTTAAGGTTCACACCAACCAATTTTCATGTCTACCTACATTTGCATCAGAAACTGGATGCATGCATTCATTTTCAGGAAAATATTGATTCACTGTTATTGAGTCTCTATAAACAATTCTGGTCCAGATGAAATAGTTCAAATTAATCCAATCCTCACAAAACTTAAAATTTAACACCAAGCAGCAGCAACAAGTAACTTGTAAACTTTTCCTCCTTTCCTGTGATGTTAACCTGAGCACAACCATAGTAAGGGAATTGAAACCGCTTCATTATTGGGATTGCTTTGTTCAATATTCACTGGGCCCAGGCATAGCCTTTTATGGTGATTAACAGTAACCTATGGAAAGTTTGCCATGGGAAGAGGACCTGCATGGTTAGGAAGATGCATTTGATAACTACCATTTAACTTTTAGACATTTAATTTTTAGTAGTTAGCACACTAACAAGGCTATAGGTCATGTGAGCACAACAGACCCCAGCATGGTTCTGAGGGGAGTGTAGTCTTGGCAAAGGCCTTAATTACCTCAATTGGTTCCTCAATTTCTTCACTTGCAGACACCGGTCTGTTCAGATTGACAACGTTTCCTCCACAATTACCATCAGCAAAGATGCGCCACAGGTTGTGTGCTTATCCCCCTGCTCTACTTGCTTTTTACTTATGACTGGGAGACTAAGCACAGCTCCAATGCCATATTTAAGTTTGCTGATGACACCACTGTCATTCGCCAAATCAAAGGTGGTGACGAATCAGCATACAGGAGTGATATTGAAAATCTGGCTGAATGGTTTATTGTCTACAGGATGAAGAAACTGGAGGCCCACTAACCTGACCCTATCAGGGGATCAAAGATGGAGAGGGTCAGCGCTAATGTTTCAGAGAATCTGTTGATCTCAGTGCCATTACAAAGAAGGCACGGCAGCGCCTCTACTTTCTCAGAAGTTTGCTAAAATTCAGCATGTCATCTAAAACTGACAAACTTCTATAGATGCACGGTGGAGAGTATAGTGACTGACTGCATCGTGGCCTGGTACAGTATAGAACACCAATGCTCTTGAATGGAAAAACCTACAAAAAGTAGTGGGTACAGCCCAAATACAACAAAGTCTGCAGATGCTGGAAGTCCAAAGTAACACACACAAAAAACACTGGAGGAACTCAGGTCAGGCAGCATCTGTGGAAAAGAATAAACAGTCGATGCTTTGGGCAGAGACCCATCTTTAGGACCCTCACCATTGAGCACATCTGCACTGTTGCAAGAAAGCAGCATCCATCATCAAAGACCCCCACCATCTAGGCCATGCTCTCTTCCCACTGCTGCCATCAGGAAGGAGGTGTCAGCCTCAAGTCCCACACCACCAACTCCAGCAACAGTTATTACCCCTCAGCCATCATGCTCTTGAGCCAAGGGGGAACAACTTAACTCACACGAAAACTGAACTGATTCCACAACCTATGGACTGACTCACTTTAAGGACTCTGCAAAACTTGAGCTCTTGATATTTATTGTTTTTTTTTCTAATTTGTATTTGCACAGCTTGTTGTCTTTTGCACATTGGTCGTCTGTTTGCCTCCGTAATGCGCAGTTTTTCATTGATTCTATTGTGTTTCTTTCTATTTACTATGAATGCCCTCAAGAAAGTGAATCTCAGGGTAGTATGTGGTGACGTATATGTAGTTTGATAATAAATTTACTTTGAATTTTCAGGTATTAGGCACCAAACTAAAGTTGTTAAAGGATAGAAGAGCAGGAAAGTTCTCTCTAAAGTTCCTGATAATACTTAATCCTAAAATGACATTACCCTATCACTGAACATAATCACACTGAGCTTGTGAGAGCTTGCTGTACACAAATTGGCTTTTGCATTAAAATGGACACTACAGAGTCAAAGATAGTGCAATAGTTGTGAATCAGTTTCAGACGTACCAATAGATGCAAGAGGCTAAAGAAACAAATTTTTCTAGGTTTTATCTAATTGTACACTGTAAACTCAAATTACCCTTTGAAGTGATATTACTGGCCATTTAATTTATTGTATCTGCGTTGCCTTTTTCCATAAACCTAGTAGGAAGTTTACATATACATCTCCAATTCTCCTTTGAAAGTTCCTTCTGCATCCACTTCCATATTTTAGATAGCACATTCCAGAACTTCACTACATTATGTAAAAGAACTTGCATTTTCTTCACATCTCCTCCAAAGCATTCTTTTTTTTTACCTTGAGGAAGATAACCCCAGCTTCTCCAGTGTCTCCATGGAAATGAAGCTCTTCATTCCTGAAGCTATTCTAATAACTCTCCCCTACATCATTCCTAAACTGCGAAGCCCAGAACTGGACAAAAATCTCCAGCTGAATCTGAACCGGGGGTTTGGCACACTGTCACTCCATTTGAATGAAATGTTTAAATAATTGGAATTTCCCTACCAGGTTGATGAAGCCATCTAACAGGAAGCTCAACGATGTTAAAGGTTTAAAAACAATAAGCAATTTACAACTTGGTGCTTATCATTATCATAATGGGGAGATTCTTTGCAGGATTGTTGCCAATCAGAATCTGATATTAAGTCAGGGACATACAGCATGAATACAGGCCCTTCTGCCCACTGAGTCTAGGCTGGTCACCTAATGCTGACCCTTCAATAATCCCTTCTTTTCCCTGCCATACAGTCAACTCAAGATATATGCTAACCCTTCCCTACATAAGACACAACTTACAGTGCCAATTAGTATACCAACCTGCATGACTTTAGGACATGGGAAGAAGCTGGGGTAGCTGTGGAAAATCCACTGGTTCACAAAAAGTACAAACTCCACAAACAGCATCGGAGGTCAGGATGGAACGCGCATCACTGGAGTCGTGTGGCAGCACAGTTGGAGTTACAATACTACTCATGACAGGAATCCAGGCCAGGCTACAAACTAATGCATAGAATGAAAATTTCTGTTCTGTTGTGGCCAAGCAGAGAGAAATTATGGGCTTGAATTTGTCCAAGTACCAGTATGCCATCCTTTAATGGTGACCATGTATGAGATACTAGGCAGATGATCAGAAACATTAGTAAATGTGGGATTTAAACAGTGGTCCTGAAACCAGAGTTTTATAAACCTAATTCCAGATATTGGGCAAAAATAGCCAAAGCCGTGGCCAGTGATAATTAACATCAACACACTATAACTTTTTTGAGCTAGAGGTGAAGGGAAAGATCCCATAGAGCATGACTCACTTGGACAAATTCAAGTCCATAATTTCTTTCTGCTTGGCCACAACAGAACAGAGATTTTCATTCTATGCACTAGTTTGTAGCCTGGCCTGGATTCCTGTCATGAGTAGTGTTATAACTCCAACTGACGTGATCACCGAGTCTCAAAGATTCAATACATTTCATTCCCAACATACTGCAACAAGATCAATAAGTTGAGAAAAATGGTGAAGACTTTCAACTTTCATTTGCACCACTGAGGTGCCCACCATATAAAGATGCAGCTACATAGGCACATTACAATCAATAACGTCAAGAATTGCAGTGGAAAAATAACACCAGGCAGACGTGGGACAACAGACAGGCAGTATGCTATTTCTTATTTTGCTCTGATGCAAGACAAGGGGACGATTGATTTGTTCTCTCTTAGCCTGCTTAATTTCAAGCTTTCCACTCCAATGACAGATGCTCACGAGTACATGGATCACTATTTAAAGAATACACCATACCAAATGTTATTACTTCACCTGTCAAAGACACAATGTACATTTACATTAACTTAAACTTTGGCAGAGTGCATCAAAATGATTCTAAGAATGTTTCTCCTGTACATTCTGCATCATGTAGGTGGTCACATTACAATAAAATTCCAATAATCTGACTTTGGTGGTGCCATATTGGCAGATTTCCAAGACAACTGAATGTTCTTCCCATTAATGCCTCATCGACATTTAATTTCTTGTTTTACGTCATACCATATTATTATAAATTTTCTAGGAACTGGGCCCTGCAAGTGAAACCAGAGTGGGATGGAGAGTGCAAGAACCAGAGCTACATGAGTGGACAAGGAACATGGCAAATATCACCTGGAAAGTGGATTATCAGAATAGTGATATTTCATATTGAAACTATGCAGAGTGGAGAGGCAAGACCTCCTCTCGGGACAAATACTGCTCATCCCAGAGTTCCTCCAGCAGATTGTTAGTTGTTTCAAATTCCAGCATCTGCAGTCTCCTATATCTTGAGCAGATTAGTTTTACTGTACAATGCAAACAGCCCCTAAGGGAGAACTTAATAGCATACTGTACCAGCTTACCACTAAACTATTTTAAAACCTTTAGGATCACAATAGTACGTGTGCTGCTGATAATACTCTAAGAGTAAACTTTAGCCACCAAAAGAGATGAATTAAGAATGTGCCCATTCATAGCTTAAACTCTTGCTTTGGTGCTATTAGTTCCAATATGTATCTACAGGTCTGAAACTGGCTGCTGCAGAAAGACACAGCTCAAGGAAGAACAAAGCACCGGGTCCAAACCTTTAACACACAGTATACTTTTCATTTTCATTTCTTTCAGCCAATTGTCAAGTGTTGACAGATACCCAAGAATGCTTCTAAGGAGGTATACTTCTAGCTGCACTGGATCATCACTGCACTTCATCAATTGCTTTAATGAATGGCTGCAGATCTCACAAGATGCACCAGAATGCACATTTACCCAAGTCACCTGCTTGGTGAAAAGTTAGAATTAAGTTCACCTACTTGTGAAGAAGATGCCCACAGGCAAGGACGTGAGCACCAATACGAGACGTATGAATGTCCTGTTACAGTAAAAATGAGAGAGTCAGGAGAAATAACTGGTAAAGTGTGGAGACAGAGGGAATTTTAGTTCCCAAGATAGATTCTCTGCCGGGACAGGTGAACCTGTTTCAAAGAAAGCAAGGCTCAGGAAATCAACACAATTTTGTTACCACCACACGAGAGTAACTTCCTGTGGAGTGGAAATCCCCAGCAAGTACCCCTGGACCCAAAGGCTGTATTTTGAGCTGTATATCCAGCACACATTTCATTTGAGTGTGCCAAAGATATGTGAACACAGCTCAATGCAGTGACCTTTTCACTTAGACTCAACTCAGAGTCTGAACCAAAGCCTCTTATTTAATAGTCACGTGCTCTGGCTCCTCCATCATACAATCCTCATGGAAAGGATTAGTAGTGTCGACAACCTACTAAGAATCAATCATTGTTGGAGATCCATGTGTTATTCATGACTCTAGGGCAATGTTTTGTTGTTCACAATAACTTGTGCTTGGTTAGTTTATGATGAAAACTGTTGCCTTCAGAAGGTGGACAAATCTGTAATGTATGTGCCTAACACCCAACTGCTCAATTTATCCGTTGTGAACTGGATGAGAGGAATTGGGTGGCTAAAGTTAGGAGCTAGTGGTCAGTTCTGGAATATAGAAATATTGTAGTCAGCAACAGACCCAGCACCAATTCTATCTACAACAAATGCTTTGATCTTACCTCCATGCATACTGGGCAGTTCTGTCGTGAAACATTTTCAACACACTGAAAGACATAATACTTAAGTCAGTATTCAAATACTATTAATGATAGCAATGAACAGAAAAGGTTAAACATACCGACACAACTCCGATGACAACTAACATTATTTTGATTAAAAACCACAGACCACGTTAAGATAGTGTATTTAGTGAAGTTTTCATGACAGTGGGCATGAAGTAAAATGAGAAAATTGACAAATCGAGAGCAAGAAATGGCTCTGCCTGCAGTGAATGAGAGAAAAAGGGCCAGTATTGGAACTCCAGTGGAATAAATGACTACAAAAGCAATGCTTGATAGAAAGCGAACAATTGAAGAGTGGAGGGTATAGTCCCAAAATTGAGGGTGAAGGGGCCCCAAACTCATTCTCTCTTCTTTTAAGACAGTCCTTCAATCTCATCTTGCTGAGCAAACGGTTAGCTCCCCCGATTAGCTCCTTATGCAATTCTATAATCAAACAACGCATTTGTTATGTCACTCCTTCTGCATGTAAAAGCCTCATTTTTTGACCCAGCCTAAATAGAAAATCTAAACAAAATTCTAGATGAAGTGACAAGTCACATTTTCATGACTCAGAACTATTTTCATCCTGATACTCACAAGAGCAGGGGTATTATTGTTCTTTAATTCTGTTATCACTCTTGAACAGAGCTCTTGTACAAGATGACTCGACTTGACCTCACAATCTACCTTGTCATGATCTTGCACTTTATCATTTAACTGCACTGCACTTTTTCAGTAGTCTTTACACTTTATTCTGTATTGATACCATTAAAAAAAAAATAAATTTAGAAATACAACGTGGAATAGGCCCTTCTGGCCCTTTGAGCCACACTGCCAGCATCCCCCGATTCAACTCTAAACCTAAACAGTGGACAATTTACAATGACCAATTAACCTACTAACCAGTACATCTTTGGACTGTGAGAGGAAATCAGAGCACATGGAGAGTATCCAGGCATTCCACGGGGAGAATGTACAAACTCCTTACAGAGGATGCTGAGATTGAACTCCAAACTCTAATCCCCCGAGCTGTAATAGCTTGCATTAATCACTATGCCACTATGGCATGCTCACTGAAGCACAGAAGCTACAGGGCCAAGTACTAGAAAATGAGATGAATATAGATGGTCAACAGAATTAGGCCATCTGACCCAGAGTCTGCTCTGCCATTCAATCATCGCTGATCCTTTTTCTACCCCTCCTCAGTCCCACTCCCCGGTCTTCTCCCTGTAACCTTTGATGCCGTGTCCAATCAAGAACCTATCAAGCTCTGCCTTAAATACACCCAACGACCTGGCCTCCACAGCTGCATGTGGTAATAAATTCACCACACTCCGGCTAAAGAAATTTCTCCACATCTGTTTTAAATGGACGCCCCTCTATCCTGAGGCTGTGCCCTCTTGTCCTAGACTCCCCCACAATGAGAAACATCCTTTCCACATTTACTCTGTCTAGGCCTTTCAACATTTGAAAGGTTTCAATGAGATTCTCCCCCTCATCCTAAATTCCAGCAAGTACAGACCCAGAGTCAAACATTCCTCGGATGATAACCCTTTCATTCCTGGAATCATCCTTGTGAATTCCCTCTGGACCCTCTCCAATGCCAGCACTACTTTTCTTAGATGAGGAGCTCAAAACTGTTCACAATACTCAAGGTGAGGCCTCTCCAGTGCCTTACAAAGCCTCAGCATCATATCCCTGCTCTTGTATTCAAGACCTCTTGAAATGAATGTTAACAATGCATTTGCCTTCCTCACCACCGACTCTACCTGCAAGTTAACCTTTAGTGTGTTCTGCACAAGGACTTCCAAGTCCCTTTGCATCTCAGATTTCTGGATCTTCTCCCCATTTAGAAAATAGTATGTACATTTGTTTCAACTACCAAAGTGCATGATCATGCATTTTCCAACATTGTATGGGGTGTCTAGGGAGGGGTAGCACCTCTGGTGGGGGGGGGGCCTCCCGTGCCCTTTTTAGGACAGTTCGTCCACCTTTGGTTCCTACCTGGCGCTCAGCTCTCACCTGTGGCTCCAAGTAGCTGTAACACGCGCAGCGACCACACCCCGGTAAACCGTCTCAGCAGACGGGCCAGACCAGGTGAGGGTAGCTGACGGGTCTTCGACCCTCGGTGAGGTAGGGAATCTGTCTATCTCAGCGTGTGAAGTCTGGCCCTGGCAGATTGAGTGGAGGAGACTGATTAATGGTCCAACAGTCAAGAAGGCAGCCCAGCAGGTGTTGTGGAGCGCTAAGAGCATGACAAGACACTTAGACGTCCTGGTCATCCACTGCAGCAGCAGAGGTCTCCAGCCGTAACGGTTGTCTGTGCCACTGGATCAAGGTCTCATCTGCTGAGAGTGGGATTGCCCCTGTGCAACGGCTGTTCCACTTCAAACTCTATCACGCACAGGTTTCTGTTGTGCGATTCATCTCAGTCCAAACTCAACTCGTCAAGCCCTGCGGCGATGGAGGAGTGGCGAAGTGACAGGTGGAGATGACCACCAGCAGTCGTACTCACAGACCTGCACGTAGGCAGCCTTTGGACCAGTGGTCGTTCGTCTCTGTACCCGGGGCAGCAGAGATGTCCGGCAGCATCCAGGGCGACTGGGCAGCACTTTTTAGGACAGCACTGCCCACCCTCGCATGAGGGAGGGGGTGAGAAAAGGTCCCTAAACATTGCCTGCACCACAACATCTGGCTAGCTAACCGCAGCTGGCAAATCATCTCCTTAGCGGTCAACATGCATCTAGAAAAACAAATCAAAGAAAGCCCATCTTTGGAGCCTGGAACGCCCGCACCCTGCGCATAGAGACAAGGTGGCAAGGCCTGAAAGACGAACAGCACTCACAGCAGCCGAACTTCGCCGTTATCGCATTGACATCACTGCACTCAGTGAGACCAGGCTTGCAGACGAGGGTTCATTACAGGAAGCAGTGAGTGGATATACGTTCTTTTGGAAAGGGAAACCACAGACTGACAACAGGATCCACGGAGTAGGTTTTGCAATCAAAACTGCTCCGTTGAAGAACATCCCAACTCTACCCACTGGAATAAATGAATGCTTCATTAAGTTCCACTTTCCTCTCAGCAAGTCCCGGTATATCACCATTGTCAGTGTCTATGCACCTACTCTCATGAGTCCAGACGAAGACAAGGAAAGTTTCTACGAGGACCTGGACCAGATTATTCAGACAACCCCCGCCAGCGACAAATTCGTCACCTTGGGCGACTTCAATGCTAGGGTGGGGACAGACAGCGACAACTGGGATGGAGTCCTTGGGAGACATGGGGTGGGAAAACTAAACAGTAACGGCCTGCTGCTTCTGAGCAAGTGTGCCGAGCACAATCTGTGCATCAGTAACACGATGTTCAGACTTGCAAACAAATACAAAACAAACTGGATGCATCCCAGGTCCAAACACTGGCACTTACTCGACCATGTTATAGTACGCCATCGTGACCTTCAAGACGCCACCATCACCCGGGCCATGTGAGGTGCTGAGTGTTGGACAGATCACAGGCTGGTTCGGTCAGTCCTCAACCTGCACATAGCCGCTTTGCATCGTAAGCAACCAAAGACTGTCAGAGTGTCATTCAACATCGGCAGACTGCAAGACCCAGGTCAAGTCCAACATTTTCAAGATGCACTTAATGAAAAACCCTCCGGTAATTCACCGCTTGTGGGAACCTGTTCCGAAAGGTGGACGCAGTTCAAAGATGTCATCACGCAGACTGCAACAACCGTACTCGGACTGAAAACCCGAGTGCATCAAGACTGGTTTGATGAAAACCACGAGACCATTTCAGCAGCCCTTCAGGCCAAGAACAAGGCTTATGAAGACTGGCAGAAAGAGCCATCATCTGTCTCAAAGAAAGACAAGTTTAAACACCTGCAGTCCAAAGTACAGGCGGAACTGCGAGAAATGCAGGACGAGTGGTGGCAAAGAAAGGCTGAGCAGGTGGAACGCTATGCAGACATACATGCCACCAGAGAGTTCTTCAGCACCATAAAGTCAGTTTATGGTCCTTCTAAATCTGGATGCTCCCCCTTGCTGTCATCTGATAGGTCGAGCCTGATCAAAGACCAGGAAAGACTGAAAAACCACGGGGCTGAACACTTTTCCAACCTACTCAGTAGGCCGTCCACAGTTGATCCTGATGTCTTACAGCAGATCTCTCAGAAGCCAGTCCTGGACGACCTAGACCTGCCACCCTCTACTGATGAGATCAAAAAAGCGATCTCACAGATGAACTCAAATAAAGCAACGGGGCAGGATGGCATTCCTGCCAAGATCTACAAAGCATTAGGCGCAAACGCCTTACAGGCGTTCCAAGACACCCTGGAAGACATCTGGATCACAGAGGAGATGCCTGATGACTACCATGATGCCCTCATCATGGCTCTCTGCAAAAACAAGGGAAGCAAATAAGACTGCAGAAACTACAGGGGTATCTCACTGCTGTCCATTGCAGGAAAGATTTTTGCCCGCATGCTCCTGAACAGACTTGTCACTGTCTTGGAAAGGAACCTCCCGGAGGCGCAGTGTGGATTTCGGCCAGAACGGAGTACAGTAGACATGATATTTGCTGCGAGGCAAGTCCAGGAGAAGTGCATCGAGCAGAACAAGCCTCTTTACTCTGTCCTCATTGACCTGACAAAGGCATTTGACACTGTAAATAGGGAGGCTCTCTGGATCATCCTGAGACGTTACGGATGCCCGAGGAAACTCGTGAAGATGATTCAGCTGCTCCACGACGGAATGACAGAACAGGTCCTTTGCTGTGGTGATACATCAGCTGCATTTGCCATTTCCAGTGGGGTGAAGCAGGGCTGTGTACTCGTCCCAGTCCTGTTCAATCTGTTCTTCACTTGCATGTTATCATGTGCTGTCCAAGGTCCGAAGGAGGGAGTGTACATCAGGTACCGATTGGATGGCTCTCTCTTTGACCTTTCCCGCTTGAACGCACGGACGAAATGTCATTCAAGAAACCCTCTTTGCTGATGACTGTGCGCTCCTGGCATACAAGACAGTGATCTACAGTTGCTGAACAAATTCTCAGATGCTGCTATGCCCTTTGGCCTATCAGCCTGAACAAGACTGAAATACTTCAACCCATGTCAAACACCAATCCCATAGATCCAAAAATCACTGATGACGATGCCCAGCTGACAAATGTAAACAGCTTCAAGTACTTGGGAAGCATCATCTCGAGTGATGGGTCTTTGGACAAAGAAATTGACTCCAGGATCAGCAAGGCCAGCCAGGCTCTGGGGAGGCTGCGTACCAGAGTGCTCAGTCAACACAACATCCACACCTCCACAAAGCTGAAAGTCTACAGAGCCGTGGTCATCCCTCCTCTCCTGTATGGATGTGAGACCTGGACTCTGTACCGACGACACATCAAACAACTGGAGAAATTTCACATGCGCGCCCTCCGCTCCATCCTTGGCAAGACCGTGTCTCCAGCCTGGAGGTCTTGGATCGCGCGGAGCCCACCAGCATTGAGTCCCTGATCATCAGAGCCCAGATGCGGTGGGTGGGACACGCCATCAGAATGGACGACCACCGTATGCCTCGCCAGCTGCTCTATGATGAACTGGAGACCGGAAAGAGACCTCAAGGTCGTCCACACAAGCGCTACAAAGATCCTGTGAAGGAAACCCTACGCTACTGCGACATCAGCCAAGGGAACTAGACGCTGCGGCTGCTAACAGAACCCGCTGGCGAGCCCTGTGCTACAAAGCCTACACCAGTTTTGAAGACAGGTGCTACCAAAAACTGATGGAAAACCATGAGCGGCGTCACAGAACAGCAGCCACAATTATTACAACAACGGACTTCCAGTGCCCCCATTGTGCTAGACTCTGCGCTTCCAGACTGGGACTGCAGAGCCACCTCCGCGTCCACAGATGAACTGCACAACAGCGTGTCTTCTTCAAATCCGA